>NC_051216.1:39476798-39726798 GCF_015220715.1 Pygocentrus nattereri
TCTCTGTCTAAAAAAAACATTTTATGAATTATATTATTCATTTCTTTATCTCAATGCTTGATCCATGTATATCAAAGTTCATTCCATATATAACAAAGTTCATTTTCTATATTGATGTTCATTCTCTCTCTCTCTCTCTCTCTCTCTCTTTCTCTCTCTCTCTCTCTCTCTCTCTCTCTCTATATATATATATATATATATATATATATATATATATATATATATATATATATATATATATATATATATATATATATATATATATATAGAAAATCTATATATTAATATATATATATTAATTAAGTGATACTTTTTTAATCCCACAAATGGGGAAATTCCACCTCTGCATTTAACCCATCCGTGAACTGCCCGGAGCAGTGGGCAGCCCTATTCGCTGCGCCTGAGGAGCAGTTGGGGGTTAGGTGTCTTACTCAAGGACACCTCAGTCACGTCCAGTCGGCACTAGGGATCGAACCGGCGACCTTCAGATCACAGGACCAGTTCCCTAACCTCCAGCTCACAACTGCCCCCACAACTGAGTATATATACTCAGGAAATATTTCAGAAACTGCTGAGTATATATACTCAGACTGAGGGGCAGTCATGGGCTGGAGGTTAGGGAACCAGCCTCGTGACCGGAAGGTCGCCGGTTCGATCCCCAGAGCTGACAGCACATGACTGAGGTGTCCTTGAGCAAGACACATAACCCCCAACTGCTCCCTGGACTCTGCAGATTGGGCTGCCCACCGCTCCAGGCAAGTGTGCTCACTGCCCCCTAGTGTGTGTGTGCTCACTAGAGTGTATGTGGTGTTTCACTTCATGGATGGGTTAAATGTGGAGGTGAAATTTCCCTGTTGTGAGACTAATAAGGGTCACTTAATCTTAAACTCACCAGCCACTTTATTAGGTACAATTGTTCAATTGCTTGTTAACACAAATAGCTGATCAGCCAATCACATGGCCGCAACTCAGTGCATTTAGGCATGTAGAGGTGGTCAAGACAACTTGTTGAAGTGCCGGGCGAGCGTCAGAACGGGGAAGAAAGGGGATTTAAGTGACTTTGAATGTGGCGTGGTTGTTGGTGCCAGACGGGCTGGTCTGAGTATTTCAGAAACTGCTGATCTACTGGGATATTCATGCATAACCATCTCTAGGGTTTACAGAGAACGGTCCGAAAAAGAGGAAATATCCAGTGAGTGGTCAGTCGTGTGGACGAAAATGCCTTGTTGATGTGAGAGGTCAGAGGAGAATGGGCAGACTGGTTCCCTTGGTTCCCTTCACACCTTGTTGAAAGAATCCTATGAAGAATTAAGGCAGTTCTGAAGGCAAAAATGGGTCCAGCCTTTTACTAGCAAGGTGTACTTAATAAAGTGGCCGGTGAGTGTGTGTGTGTGTGTGTGTGTGTGTGTATATATATATATATATATATATATATATATATATATATATATATATATATATATATATATATATATATATATGCATAGAATCAAGCAAAAAGCAACTGACTATATATTCTTTGTATGTTTTTTATATATATATATATATATAATACATACAAAGAATATATAGTCAGTTGCTTTTTGCTTGATTCTGCTTGATATATATATATATATATATATACACACACACACACACACACACACACACACTCACACTCACACACTCACACACATATATATATATATATATATATATATATATATATATATATATATATATATATATATATATATATTTATGAATTTTCCATGATGAAATTTTATATACAACGTAGGGTTATATATATATATATATATAAAATACAAAGAATATATTGTCAGTTGCTTTTTGCTTCATTCTACCAACCACATCCCATTTTTCAAGATATTATTCAATCCCACTGTTACACCTTCGTCTTCATCAGGCTTTGATCAATCAGTCCTGAGGGTTTTTTTACTGTGATCGCTGAAGATTACTGCACTATGACTGCATTCCTAGTACATAATGAACTTCTGGTGTCTGCCTGTCATGGATACTGATGACATGTTTGATAGAACATCTCATCCTTCTGAAAATCCCACTCCAAACAGATTCTTTATTCCACTTGACTGGAAACTTTCCAATGCAATTCTTACTTCTGATTGTTTTGTCATCATTGTTATCCGACTCTATCCAAAGTCAGTAGTGTCACTGGTAGTAAAGCCATATTTGAATAACCCATCAATCACAACAAAAAAGTGCAGAGTTCTAGAAAGATGTTTTTGCTTTAGGTATTCATCTGATCTGATGAATTTTAATTCTGGATCTGGTGCAGGAGGGTGAAAAGTAGCGGTACTGTTATTTTTGGTGGATGTTTATATGTGTATCCTCTGATGGTTTGTTCAAACAGAAAAAAAAATAAAATCTTTAAGGCAAGTGCATACACGCATTGCATTTTTATTAGGCAAACGTGTGAAATGTTGTGGCCTGGGCCACCGGTGGTCAATAGGCAATATGTTAAAATATGACAAAACTCTCCTAGACACTAGAAAAGGTCAAATCAAGTGTGATCTTTTGTTCTTGCTGTCTATAAAACCAATATGGATCACAAAGTCTGTTTCACCAGAACCACAAGGGATGACATGAACCTCATTAACTACACACCAAGCCACTACATGCCCCGATCCCAGATATTGGCATGATATCGGCTAAGAATTTTCTGATTTTGAGCTGCAGGAGCCTAAATGAGTTGCAGGCATCATTACACTTGATGGGACCTGAATGGACCACCAGGCTCCTGCTCTGAGCAAAGCAATCTAATAAAACGATAGGCCTTTCGTATCGATTACCTCTGGGCTGCTCAAGCCTCTGTGTAATGGAGAATGGAGAGATGGGGGGAAGATGGAGGGACGGAAGGGTGGCTGTATTGTCTGATTTAGAGACCTGCAGTCAATGGAAGATAATTGGTGCCAGGAGCACCATATGAAGCCAGGGTAAAGTTCAGTGATTAGGTGCCAAAGGCCAGTCAACCATATTTAAAGCTTCTGTTTCATCATAAAATGGCCTTGTTGTTTGCTTAAGGGGAAAAAAGATGATTAGAGTGCAGTATCAAACAAACATGCAAAACTCTTTGGACTCTTTATTCAAGATATTTTATTAGACTCCACTTATTCAAGAGGAAAAAAGCACTGTTTCTTAACATTTGTTGCAAACATGTCTGAATTTGCCAAGCCCAATATTCTGTGCAGGTTCACGATTCTTGCAGCCTTTTTTCTATTTGTATGCAACAGCAATTTTGCTGCAGCATGACCAAACCTCTCCGGTCTTTGATACAATAACTGGCTTCAAAGTTCCGCCAGCATTTCAAAGAGCCTGACTACAAAAAGCAAGTACCGCACTCAAAAATAAGCAAAGCAAAGGAAAGCCAAGAATTTGTGACTGTATTTCACTCATTGGGAGAAAATGGCTGAAAGTAAGGATCTTTTCTCTACTTATGTCATTTGCTTACCAGTTATCAGTCAGCCTGCAGCGACTACAGTCCAGGGCAAAAGTAAGAGGTTTCTCATAATTCTGCATCTTGGAATAACTTCTGAAAAACTCTTTTACTGGAAAGCAAGAAATGTATTCAACATCAAAATAACGATGCCAAGCTCACTGCTGAGATGATCAAGACGTACCTGCCCGAAAAAGAAGCTGTTGCTTTTGCTTTTTTCAGAATTTTGTCTTAGAACGCTCGATAAAGCTTTATTTTACTGCAAATGAGGATTATTTCATTATTTTAACCTAAAAATCTAACTCTGCTGAGGAGCCACAAGGGGGTGGAATGTTGCTAACCCCTGTATTATATCAAATATTCTGTTGTTATGCTGTTCCAAAGAGGAAAAATTGCTTATTGTACAAACAGAACTTTCAATGATGGTGGAGGCAAGAGGAGAGAAAGTGAAGGCATAATAGATAAGTCTGTTAATCAAATAATATTCAGTAGGTTAATAAGATAAGAAATGTCATTAGCTGTAGCTCTTGTTAGCGGAACACATTGGATTTTCCCACTTTCTCTGCTCTGGGTTTCCCAGACTGTGATGTACTGTCTGAAAAAAAATTGCTGCATCTTCCGTACAGCTAAAATGTCCCAATGCTTCTGATAAATTAGAAACCTTATGATTATATAATCCTCTCCATGGATCACCACCTTATCGTGGTGGAGAGGTTTGTGTGCTTGAAGGACCCTAGGAGCTATGTTGTCTGGAGCAAAAGCTCCTGGTAGGGTCTCCCATGGCAAACTGGTCCTAGGTGACAGGCCAGACAAAGTGTGATCCATAACCACCCCTATGAGGACAACAAAGCAGGACTCGTGTACCCTGCCCGGATCAGGGTTACCGGGGCCCCACCCTGGAGCCAGGCCTGGGGGAGGGGCTCGCCAGCGAGCGTCTGGTGGCCGGGCATTCACTCATGGTGCCCGGCCGGGCCCAGCCCGAAGGAGCTACATGAGTCCCCCCTCCCATCGACCCACCACCGATGGGAGGGGCAGTAGTAGGGGTGCGGTGCATTGTGGATCGGGCAGTGTCCGAAGGCGTGGGCCTTGGCGTTCTGATCCTCGGTTGCTGAAACTGGCTTTTGGAACTTGGAACGTTACCTCACTGGCGGGGAAAGAGCCTGAGTTGGTGCGCGAGGTCGAGAGATACCGGCTAGATATAGTCGGGCTCACCTCAACACACAGCTTGTGCTCTGGGTCCAATCTCCTTGAGAGGGGCTGGACTTTTTTCTTTTCTGGAGTTGCCCATGGTGAGAGGCGGCGGGCAGGTGTGGGCTTTCTCATAGCCCCTCGACTCGGCGCCTGTATGTTGGGGTTTTCCCCGGTGGACGAGAGGGTAGCTTCCCTACGCCTTCGGGTTGGGGAACGGGTCCTGACTGTTGTCTGTGCTTATGCACCGAACAGCAGTTCAGAATACCCAGCCTTCATAGAGTCCTTGGAAGGGGTGCTTGAAAGTGCTCCTCCTGGAGACTCGATTGTCCTACTGGGGGACTTCAACGCTCACGTGGGCAACGACAGTAAGACCTGGAGGGGTGTGATTGGGAGGAATGGCCTCTCTGATCTGAACCCGAGTGGTGTTCAGTTTTTGGACTTCTGTGCAAACCACAGTTTGTCCATAACGAACACCATGTTTGAACACAAGGATCTCCATAAGTGCACATGGCACCAGGACACCCTAGGCCGCAGTTCAATGATTGACTTTGTAATCGTGTCAGCGGACTTGCGGCCATGTGTACGGGACACTCGGGTAAAGAGAGGAGCTGAGCTGTCAACTGATCACCACCTGGTGGTGAGTTGGATCAGGTGGTGGGGGAAGATGCCAGTAAGACCAGGCAAACCCAAACGTATAGTGAGGGTTTGCTGGGAACGTCTGGCAGAAGAACCTGTCAGATTGATCTTCAACTCACACCTCCGTCAGAACTTTGACCAGATATCGGGGGAGGTGGGGGACATTGACTCAGAATGGGCCATGTTCCGCTCCTCCATTGTTGAAGTGGCTGACTGTAGCTGTGGTCGCAAGGTAGTTGGTGCCTGTCGGGGCGGTAATCTTCGAACCCGGTGGTGGACACCCCAGGTGAGAGATGCCGTCAAGCTGAAGAAGGAGTCCTACCGGACATGGTTGGCCTGTAGGACACCAGAGGCAGCTGGCAGGTATCGACAGGCCAAGCGATCTGCGGCTTCAGTCGTTGCCAAGGCACAAACCCGGGTGTGGGAAGAGTTCGGTGAGGCCTTGGAAAGTGACTTTAAGTCGGCTCCGAAAAGATTCTGGCAAACCGTCAGGCGACTCAGAAGGGGAAAGCAGTGTGCCACTAGCACTGTATATAGTGGAGATGGTGTGCTGCTGACTTCGACTGAAGACGTCATTGGGCGGTGGAAGGAATACTTTGAGGACCTTCTCAATCCCACCAACATGTTCTCCAGTGAGGAGGCAGAGTCTGGGGACACGGGAATAGGCTTGTCCATTACTGAGGCCGAAGTCGCTAAGGTAGTTAAAAAGCTCCTTGGCGGCAGGGCTGCAGGGGTGGATGAGATCCGTCCCGAGTTCCTCAAGGCTCTGGATGTTGTGGGGCTGTCTTGGCTGACACGCCTTTTCAACATTGCATGGACATCGGGGGTGGTGCCACTTGATTGGCAGACTGGGGTGGTGGTGCCTCTTTTTAAAAAGGGGGACCGGAGGGTGTGTTCCAACTACAGGGGAATCACACTCCTCAGCCTCCCTGGTAAGGTCTATACAAGGGTACTGGAGAAGAGAGTCCGGCTTATAGTCGAACCTCGGATTCAGGAGGAGCAGTGCGGGTTCCGCCCTGGTCGTGGAACACTGGACCAACTCTTTACCCTCTCCAGGATTCTCGAGGGTTCATGGGAGTTTGCCCAACCAGTCCACATGTGCTTTGTGGATTTGGAGAAGGCATTCGACTGTGTTCCCCGGGGTATTCTGTGGGAGGTGCTTCGGGAGTACGGGGTACATGGCTCTTTGCTACGAGCCATTCAGGCCCTGTACAAACAAAGCAGGAGCTTGGTTCGCATGGCCGGCAGTAAGTCAGACTTTTTCCCAGTGAGAGTTGGACTCCGTCAGGGCTGCCCTTTGTCACCGATTCTATTCATAATTTTTATGGATAGAATTTCTAGGCGCAGTCAGGGGATGGAGGGTGTCCGGTTTGGTGACCTCAGGGTCACATCGCTGCTGTTTGCAGATGATGTGGTCCTATTGGGGACATCAGGCCGAGAACTTCAGCTTTCACTGGATCGGTTTGCAGCCGAGTGTGAAGCGGCCGGGATGAGGATCAGTACCTCCAAATCCGAGGCCATGGTTCTCACGCGGGAAAGGGTGGAGAGCCCTCTCTGGGTCGGGGATGAGCTCTTGCCTCAAGTGGAGGAGTTTAAGTATCTTGGGGTCTTGTTCACGAGTGATGGTACAAGGGAGCGGGAGATTGACAGGCGGATTGGTGCTGGGTCAGCAGTGATGTGGGCTCTTTACCGGTCTGTTGTGGTAAAGAAAGAGCTGAGCCATAAGGCAAGGCTCTCGATTTACTGGTCGATCTATGTTCCCACCCTCACCTATGGTCATGAGCTTTGGGTAATGACCGAAAGAACGAGATCGCGAATACAAGCGGCTGAAATGAGTTTCCTCCGCAGGGTGGCTGGACTCTCCCTTAGAGATAGGGTGAGAAGTTCGGTCATCCGGGAGGGACTCGGAGTAGAGCCGCTGCTTCTTCACGTCGAGAGGAGCCAGTTGAGGTGGTTCGGGCATCTTGTTAGGATGCCTCCTGGACGCCTCCCTTGGGAGGTGTCACAGGCAAGTCCACCGGGGAGGAGACCCCGGGGAAGACCCAGGACACGCTGGCGTGAATATATCGCCCAGCTGGCCTGGGAGCGCCTCGGAATCCCTCCCAGGGAGCTAGTGGAAGTGGCTGGGGAAAGGGAGGTCTGGGCTTCATTGCTCAGGATGCTGCCCCCACGACCCGAACCCCGGAGAAGCGGAAGATGATGGATGGATGGATGGATGGATGATTATATAATACACATTCTTTCGTAGATGCTTTTCCAAAAGCATCTATTGTTGAAATGCAGAGTGACTGTGCTATAATGATGGAAAACATTTAGATAAAGCATGTGAGAATGGCTTTGGAAATCACATGTGGTTCTTAAGCAGGTAGTTCTATTAAGCACAAGTCACTATGAATCTACACCAGAAGGAGCTCACGAATCTATGTTTGAAATGATATCTATTAAAATGACAAGTGAGGGAGTTTGTTGGTTTACATTCGCATTTTTTTAAATAGAAAATATTGTGCTATTCTTTGTAATATCGGTCAGGCCTGTGTCTGCTATGACATGTTTAAGTCAAGGTTACACACCAGGGTTCAAATGAAGTGTTATCCAAATTTCTAAGGTTAATCCTGGGGGAAAATGGATAAAAAAGCAACTTAAAAATAATGCTTACACAGGATAGATTAAAATGCCTCTGCTCTCACATCTACCACACTCAATCAACCATCAGTTCAATCCAGGTTCCTCCAATCCCCTGCATCTGCACTCCATATAAAAATAATGTGGGCAATCCTCCAGCACCACTCCCTCCTTCCATGCACACACATATGGCCTGCGAAAAAGTCATCGATGCTGACAGACATGAATGCGGCGCTGCAGCTCAAATCCCCCCAGCAGCTAAGAAGAAAGCAATGACTGTGCGGAGATGCCCGCAAAGCCTCTGAACTCAGCAATTTTCTGACGAGGTAATCCTGGTCCGGGTGCCAGCAGGTGACAGACAAACAAGACGAGAGGCAATGGAGGTAGCATGTGAAATGTGTAGCTGTCAGCTGGCTAGCAGCAGGGGCAACTCGAAACACGCTCCATCCATCTAAATAGCTATTTCTGCTTTTTAAATATAGCTCTGTCAGCTTACATGGCCCGTAACAATGTTGTCACCCTCTATTCACCTAAATTGCCCAGCTTCAGCTACACAGAGCTTCCTCAGATCTTCACAGGCTACACAGCTTTCGGGTGCAATTCAACGCACAGTAAAGTTAACGGCATGACCAGCAGACTGAACCGCTCAGAGCAAAAGTATGGAAATGCCTGTTTGTTAGTGGTGGGTATTACTGCTAATGCTCATGTACGCTTTATATTATTGATTTGGGGTGTTGTGATATCATATTGTTATCGAATAGTGGAAAATACTGCAATATATATATATATATATATATATATACTGTATATTCAATAACAATATGATATCACAACACCCCAAATCAATAATAATGACATATCACTGTTGTGAACTTCATATCTCCAAAAACTTCATATCTCCAAAATGGTAACTTTACAGGAGAAGGAAAAAAACCTTCTTTACTTTTAATGTAAGTAAATAGAACCAGATGTTTTTCCAAGTTATTTTGGGCTGTTTCCTTTAGTCCATTCATCCTGAATTGTATACACAACGTAAAGGGCAACAGGTATTTTCAAATTATGTCAAAAACTGAACAAAACTGACAAAATTGGTGATGGAGGTTTTCTTCCGATAGCAGCGATATACACTCATTTAAATACATCTTAGTTAATGTTCATGATCTTCAGTTCTTCTCTCAGCACAAACCACAACTACTCAAAAGCACCACAACATCAAAATGAAATAAAACAAATGAAGGTTTACGGATCAAAACAAATCACTTTCATTACATGATTTGTACACTCCTAAGAAGCCACCAGAGATTAGAGGAAAAAGATATCTGAGAGCACAAAGCAAATTGATTGATGTTGGAGTGACAGCTGATAATCCATGGGTGTCCAATGTTTTCCACACACGGCTGGTGTGACTGCACATTTTCATTCCAACAACAATGAAGCACACATCATGAGCAGTTGAAGACTTAGACTAATTAGAATCAGATGTGCTCCTGTTTGGAGTGAACACCTGCACTGACCTTTTGCAAATAGGACTGGATACTTCTCTGCTAATTGAACCTATTCTATAGTAGGTGTGGCTGTAGCCACTGTCCTGCCTAGTTTTTCTTCAATATTTCCTAGTTCTGTTTTAGCAGCACATCACATGGAAAAGAAATCATAACTGGCAAGCTTTGGGAGCCATTTGGCTCTACAGTGGAGGTCGGCAGCATCTGTGAAGCGATTAGAGGGTGCTTCATTTTTAGATGGGAATACATGTTGGATTTGTTTCTTCCTCGCTATGTCTCAATGGTCAATGGTACAGAGTGCCCAAAGTGCAAATGGGTGGAATGTGTTTATCTACTGGATAAAGTGGGGTCCAAAAGACTGAACCCATACAGATTGAAAAAAAGTCTAGAACTTTATTCATTTGATCTTCTAAAAAATGGCAAAGTTTCATAAACTTTAAAACGAAGAAAAAATATGATAAGTAAAAGCAAGGAGACATATTCAAGATTCTGCAACATTTCTAGGTCACTATTCAAACCACAATTTGCGAAACTGACCCTGTTAAGTTCTTTGCACAAAAGGCTCAGTTTATTCTGAGACTTACTCATTCCAGTGAGGCTTGTGTTCAGATGAATCTGGATGAAGATGGATTTGATCTACTAATCAGAGGCTTTTGGCAGTGTTAGTGATCAGAGTCATGCCAGCTTGACTGCAGTCATTTAAGCAAAACGAGGAAAACATGATGTAATTTGTATTGAGAAACATGGTATCAAATCAGAGAAGAACGCAGAAGAGAGGCTTTTTCATTAGCGGTCTAAGACATCATTTTGAAATACCGTCATCATTTTTAACTACCTTCTTACCGTTACACCACATTCTAAGCCAGTAAAACGCTGTGTCCAGAGTTTAAGCTGGTGTGGTGTATTCACTGTGTACAGTAGAATACAGCAATGTCAACACATCTTTACTGTAGTTTCTCCTCTCCATGAAAGAGCTCTTTGCCGTTTCTCTTTCTCTCGCTCTCATACACACAAGACCATACGACAACACACACACCAACGCACAATAAAAGGCGGTGAATGCTGGTGAGTGCAATTATCCCTCTCTTTGGGGAGCCCATTCACACCTACCTATTGGAAGACCTTTGCTGACACACAGCAGAGGCAAAACAAACTCCACTGTAACTCACTGCGCTTTCATCCTCACATCTCTCCTTCGCAGCTGCTCCATCGCTCAAGCGGCATGACACGCGTTGCAATGAGGAGATACAGCAGCTGGCTAGCGCAATCAGCTCCTCTGTTAAAACAGCACCTTTTCAAGAGACATCTACTCAAGGAGCAGGAAGCTACGGCAGCCGAGGGACGAGGGTTTCATTTAGCGAGGGTGAAAACAGCTGCTTGAGTGAGGGAGGAAGCTTTAAAAAGCAATCAAAAACACATTTTTGCAATCATTCTCTTATTATTACCACTTTCGTCAGCAAGGTACACTATTACAGATGCACCATCATATCAGAATCATATTGCACTGGCTGGTAACTGCTTAAAAATAATCAAATAATCTAATACTTCAAACTAAGAACAGTCAAATGTTTAGGTCTTTTTACTGCATTGGTAACTCTAGAAGCTTCTCTGTAATACTAATCCAGACACTTATTCCCAGTTTTGAGTTTTATAAATGTGTATGTATTGGCATTGGTAGCCAATACATACACATATACAAATTTCTAATTTTTGAATCTGAATTTGTGAATTGACACAGGTGTTGACACAGGTGTACGCACACACACACACACACACACACACACACACACACACACACACACTCACACACAGAGCTTGTATAACCTCCATAAAAATACTGATCAATAGAATGGGACACTCTGGAGCAGCTGCACATCAACACAAGGTCATCATGTTTAATGCCAAGTGTGGGCTAGAGGGGTATAAAGCCCCCCCTGCATTGACCTGTGGAGCTATGGAACTGTGTTCTCTGGAGTGATGGAGCTCTGTCCAGTGCCTTTGTGATGAGCTGGAGTGATCCAGAACCCATCATCCATTATCAGTACCAGACCTCACTATTGCTCTTGGGCTGAATGCAGTAAAATTCTCACAGCAATATTCCAACATTTAGAGTAAAGCGAGAAGCTTCAGAAGAAATGCTGGATGAGCAGGTCTCTATGGACATAAAGGGCTGTATTCAGAGTGAGCAGCTTAACATTTATTGGCTTAGTCTGTGTATCAGAGCAGTCTTACTATCTCAAAGGGCATCTTAGGATGTTCTGTGCTTTTCTATGATTCTCTTCCACTGGTGTTTGACCTTGAGGCATGGCAGGGAAACAGCTGAGAGTAATAACACTCTCTCTAATGTGTGTGAACTCCGGCTCTGTGGCAGGAGAAGGAAGACAATGCTGACCCCTTAACATATCTGTACGAGGACGTCTTTAATAAACCCAACTTTCTCAAGAGCACAACTCCGTCTAGTTTATTCTCAATAGCTTCAATAATTTAGGAACAACAACCACTATAAATCAACATCTGTGACCTCTTTTCTCCCCCACCTAAGCATCCCCTGTGCCCTGTTCCACAACAAAATAATTGAAGGCACACTAGAAATAAGTAGGGATGCATTTATGTGATATTATCTTTTATAACCTATAATCTATTTGTGTTAATAAATTTTAAGAATCTACACTGCTAATGTTTAGAAGTCTAGATCATTAATGCCTTTATCTCACACTGAGAAAAAATTAAAATAAAAAAGTTCTCCATTATGACTGGCCAGCCTCCTGTAACTACACTATGTTGCCAAAAGTCTTCAATCGCCCACCCAATTCACTGAATCCAGGTGTTCCAATCATTTCCATGGCCACAGCTATATAAAACAAAACACCTAGGCATGCAGACTGTTTCTACAAACATTTACGAAAAAATGGGTCACTCTCAGGGGCTCAGTGAATTCTACCTTGATAGAATGCCACCTGTGCAACAAGTCGTGAAATTTCCTCACTACTAAATATTCCACACTCAACTATCAGTGGTATTAGAACAAAGTGTAAGCGATTAGGAATGACAGCAACTCAGCCACGAAGTGGTAGGTCATGCAAAATGACAGAGCGGGGTTAGCGGATGCTGAGGCACATAGAGAGCAGAGGTCGCCAACTTTCTCCAGAGTCACTCGCTACAGACCTCCAAACTTCATGTGGCCTTCAGATTAGCTCAAGAACAGCGTAGAGAGTTTCATGGAATGGGTTTCCATGGCTGAGCAGCTGCATCAAAGCCTTACATCACCAAACGCAATGCAAATCGTCAAATGCAGTGGTGTAAAGTGCCAACATTGGACCCTAGAGCAGTGGAGACATGTTCTCTGGAGTGATGAAACACACTTCTCCATCTGGCAATTTGATGGACAAGTCTGGGTTTGGCGGTTGCCAGAACAAAAGTACTTGTCTGACTGCATTGTGTCAAGTGTAAAGTTTGGTGGAGGGGGGATTATCGTGTGAGGCTATTTTTCAGAGCGGAGAATTAGAGCGGAGACTGCAAGCCAGGGCTTCTTGTACAACATCAGTGTCTGACCTCACAAATGTGCTTCTGGAAGAACGGTCAAAAATTCCCACAAACACACTCCTAACCCTTGTGGAAAGCTTTCCCAAAAGAGTTGAAGCTGTTATAGTTGCAAAGGGTGGGCCGACATCATATTAAACCCTATGAATTAAGAATGTTTTTTATTAATAAGGTTAAAAGTTCTAACTGATCAGATGAACATAATGGGCATTATCAGATGCATCAATACAGTAGCCTGCTTATAATCTACGACCTACCTCAGAGATTAATTAGCCTAACTAGCTGAACCACATTATTTAATTATTATTAATAATAAAATTAATATTTTTATGACCGTTTTTGTCTCCCATGGACCCACCACCCATGGGAGAGGTGCTTATGGGGGTCCGGTGCAATGTGGATCGGGTGGCAGCCGAAGGTGGGGGCCTTGGCGTTCCGATCCTTGGCTACTGAAACTGGCTCTCGGATCATGGAACGTGACCTCTCTGGCAGGGAAAGAGCCCGAGCTAGTGTATGAGGCTGTGAGATACCAACTAGAAATAGTTGGGTTCACCTCAACACATGGCAGGAGCTCCGGAACAGACTCTCTCGAGAGGCGTTGGACTTTATTCCACTCTGGAGTTGTCCAGGGTGAGAGGTGTCGGGCAGGAGTGGGCTTACTCATAGCTCCCCGGCTCAGCACCTGTACATTGGGGTTTTCTATGGTGGATGAGAGGGTTATTTCCCTGCGCCTTTGGGTCGGGGAATGGGCTCTGACTGTTGTCTGTGCTTATGCACCGACAGGAGCACCCAGCCTTCTTGGAGAACCTGGAGGGGGTACTGGAAAGTGCCCTCTGTGGGGACTCCATTGTCTTGCTAGGTGACTTCAACGCTCACATGGGCAATGACAGTGAGACCTGGAAGGGCCGTGAATGGGAGGAACGGCCTCCCCAATCTGAACCCGAGTGGTGTTTTGTTATTGGAGTTCTGTGCTCGCCACAGTCTGTCCATAACAAACACCATGAACACAAAGGTGTGCATAAGTGCACATGGCATCAGGACACCTTAGGCCGCAGTTCGTTGATTGACTTTGTAGTTGTGTCATCGGATTTGCGACTATGTGTTTTGGACACCCGAGTGAAGAGAGGAGCAGAGCTGTCAACCAATCACCACCTAGTGGTGAGTTGGTTCAGATGGCGGGTGAAAATACCGGACAGACCTGGCAGACCCAAATGAGTTGTGAGGGTTTGTTGGGAACGTCTGGCAGAGGAACCTACCAGAAAGATCTTCAACTCCCACATCGGACAGAGCTTTGAGCGCATACCGAGGGAGGCCGGTGACAGTCCAAGTGGGTCCTGTTCTGTGCCTCCATTGTCAATGCAGCAGATCGGAGCTGTGGCCGCAAGCCTGTTGTGGAGGCAATCCCCGAACCCGTTGGTGGACACCTCAGGTAAAGGAAGCAGTCCTATCAGGCCTGGTTGGCTTGTGGGACTCTGGAGGCAAAAACTCGGGTGTGGGAGGAGTTTGGTGAGGCCATGGAGAAAGACTATCGACAGGCACCAAGAAGGTTCTGGCAAACCGTCAGGCGCCTCAGGAGAGGAAAGTGGTTCCCGACCAACACTGTATACAGTGGGGCTGGGGGGCTGCTGACTTCGACTGGGGACGTCATTGGACAGTGGAAGAAATACTTCAAGGATCTTCTCAATCCCACCAACAATCCTTCCCCAGAGGAGGCAGAGCTTGGAGATCCTTGGAGGGTCCGTCCACCACTCGGGCTGAGGATTGCCAAGGTGGTTGGAAAACTCCTTGGTGGCAGAGCACCGGGGGTGGATGAGATCCGCCCAGAATTCCTGAGGGCACTGGATGTTGTAGGGCTGTCTTGGCTGACACGCCTCTGCAATGTCGCGTGGACATCTGGGGTGGTCCCCCTGGAATGGCAGACAAAGGTGGTGGTCCTGCTTTTTAAAAAAGTGGACCGGAGGGTGTGTTCCAACTACTGGGGGATCACACTTCTTAGCCTACCCGGTAAGGTTTATGCAGGAGTACTGGAGAAGAGTCTGACCGTTGAATCTCAGCTACAAGAGGAACAATGTGGGTTTCGCCCAGGTTGTGGAACACTGGACCAGTTTTTTATCATCACCAGGGTCCTGGAGGGTGCATGGGAGAAGGCATTCGACCGTGTCCCTCAGGGGATCCTGTGGGGAGTGCTCCGGGAGTATGGGGTCAGGCGCTTGTTGTTACGGGCCATTCAGTCCCTGTACAAATGGAGCAGGAGCTTGGTTCGTATAGCCGGCAGTAAGTCGGATTGGTTTCCAGTCGGGGTTGAACTCCGCCAGGGCTGTCCGTTGACATCGATTCTGTTCATAACTTTTATGGACAGAATTTCTTGGAACAGTCAAGTGGCGGAGGGTGTCCAGTATGGTGGCTTCAGGATTTTCTTTTTGTGGATGATGTGGTCCTGTTGGCGTCATCAGGCCGGGACCTCCAGCTCTCTCTGGACCAGTTTGCAGCCAAGTGTGAAGCGGCTGGGATGAAAATCAGTACCTCTAAATCCGAGACCATGGTCCTCAGTCGAAAAAGGGTGAAATGCTCTGTCCAGGTCGGGTGTGAATTCTTGCCCCAAGTGGAGGAGTTTAAATATCTTGGGATTATGTTCACGAGTGAAGGAAGGATGGAGCAAGAGGTTGACAGGCGGATGGGTGCAGCGTTTACAGTAATGTGGACCCTATTCCGGTCCGTTATGGTGAAGAGAGAGCTAAGCCAGAAGGCGAAGCTGTCAATTTACCGGTCAATCTACGTTCCGACTCTCACCTATGGTCACGAGCTTTGGGTAGTGACTGAAAGAAACGAGATTGCGGATATAAGTGGTCAAAATGAACTTTCTCCGCAGGGTCGCCAGGCTCTCCCTTAGAGATAGGGTGAGAAGACCTCCTCCACGTTAAGAGAAGCCGGTTGAGGTGGTTCAGGCATCTGGCAAGGATGGCCTCTGGACGCCTCCCTAGGGAGGTGTTCCAGACATGTCCGACGGGGAGGAGACCCCGGACACGTTGGAGGGATTATATCTCTCGACTGTCTTGGGAACACTTCATTATCCCTCCGGAAGAGCTAGAGGAGGTGGCAGGGGGAGAGGGAGGCCTGGGCCTCTTTGCTTAGGCTGCTGCCCCCGTGACCTGGACTCAGATAAATGGTTGAGGATGGATGGATGAATGATCGTTTTTATTCAGGCCTTAATTAAGGCATGTTCATAAACTGATTTTATGACTTGTAAACAAAGAAGCCTACGTCACATCTCTGAAGCTGCTTAGAACTCGTGGCTAGCATCAGTTAAGAAAAAAACTTTTTGCTAGGGCTGCTAACCCTAACCCTAATGCAGAGAAAAACATGAAATACATTAAAAATATAATGACAGTGACATAAAATACTGATCCAAAGCCAGTGGAGTTGCTAATATGCGTAGTCCATGGGGAGAAGGTAGTGAAAGAGGCTATGAGGCCATCTAATTACTTCACTGTTTACAGACTAAATGTAATGTGCGTCACACTGTCATCACCACCACCAGTCCACCAGCACCCTCAACGGTCTATGAAATGTGGTGTGGGCTATGAGTAGGTCTGTGCTGTTTCAAAGGTTGGAAGCCACTATACTACGTTTACCAGAGACATCCCACCCCTGGTCAAACACTTTTGTTGATTTTCTAAGTGTAAAAAAAGTTACACATCCTCTACAGAGAACACACTTTTACTGCACATTTACTGTTTATTTAACCACCAAAAATACACGCAACATGGGGACAGCAAATAAATAGAAATAGTGCATTTAAATGCAGAAAATTGCCATATTTAAGACTGTTCTCTGTAGAAAATGTGATATTTGCACTGTTTGAACTTTAAAACTTTTACTTACCACTGTCAACAGTGACACAAGGGTATGAAGTGAAATGTTTGCTAACAACAGAATTAACTTAGCAGACATGTCTTAGTTTTCATCCATCATTAGTTTTAGGTAAAATGAATGTTGTTGTTGTTTGAAGAAAGAAAGAATCAATGTCAGAATTATTATGCTTATTAATATGTAAAGGCTGGACAAAAAAAAAAAAAAAAATTGAGAGTCCACAAGCAGATGTTTGTGTTTTTTTCCCCCAATTTAGATGTATTCAATTCCAATCATTAGTTAGGACTCCCGCAATCACACCATACCACCAGCGCTGGGGGCCAAAGGCCAGTACAGGCTTCTTCTAAGACCTGTGAAGCACCTCTGCATCTTTTCAAACTGCTGCTCATTCAACTTCATTGGACAGCTGAACGCACTCGGAGGAAAGCGCCAACCGCCAGATGTGTTAACTCAGCTAACAGACACCTAGGATTACGCTAGGTGATGGGGAGAAACGGGAACCATCCTACCCACCCAAAGAGTGAGGCCAATTGTGCTCTCTTGGACTCCCAGCCATGGATGGCTATAGCATCACTGGGGATCAAACTCGCTCTCTCCTTATTTTAGTTCCAGCACAGTTGAGCCACTCGGGAGCCCATAAGCAGATGTTCTTTTAACACCCCCCAAAACACACACACACACACACACACACAAACCTTTGGTTCAGTTCTTTTATACCATGTTAAACCATTTAGGTTGGTTTCCCAGATCCACCATCCACATTGCATCTAGTGTACATATGGAGTCTATATCTGTGAATATCATAATGCAGCACAGAGCATAAGGAAAATGTCATACTGCAGGTATTAATTAATGACACAGATGAACTCTGTTCACCACTGAGATCTGTTTGAGATAAACCGTACTGAGACAGCGAGAGACACCTCCCTAAACTTGAATTAGCTCCTGTAGAAAAAGTGCTTGAAGCTGGGTGAAAGCGCCTGCAGGTTCGGCTGCCCGTTCTGCTGAATTTGCTCACTGAATGACTCGTCCATCAAATTCAAGAAAAAAATTGTCAGAATTTAAAAAGCCTAATCAGTCATATCTCTGTCCCTCAGTGCATGGCTATTAAAAAAGAGCTCGACGCATGAAAGCCAAGCTTAAAAAAACTCTAATCTCGAGCAAAGAGAGACCCTGTGCAGACGCTGACTTGCTACTTTGATTGAGGAGTGTGATGGCTCGCTCGGCAGCGTCATTCTCTTCCCTTTGCTAACCGCGGACTGGCTGTCAGAGCTGGGATTTTCTTAGGTCTCGCTGGAAAAAAGCCCCTTTGTTAATACTCCTCTTTAAAGTAGAACGACTTAGAGAAAAATGAATTACGTTAGCCTAATAGAAACCACTTTCTTAGCAGAAAAATTTTGTCAACAATGAAATGTCTGACGGTCTCAATGGGTGGTTCGTGACACGAGGATTTTGTGCACTCCGTGCGTTTCCAGCTCACGTCTCTGGCAAGAAATTCATTTCACACCAAGTCTGGAGGTTTTCAGTCCATGGACAATATACAGTGCTATGCAAAAGTCAGCCTTCATTTATTCCTCTTCCAGTTGAAAAGGTCATTAAAGTTCAGGAGATATTTCTGGGGAAATTATATATAAGAGAAAGTCAAAAATAAAATCTGCTAAGAAAAAAAATAATTTTTAAGAAATTATTAAAAGCTACAGAGAAAATAGGAGGCTGAACAACCACCTTGAAGACCTGGTAGACACCAAAACTGTCCCCATCAGATAAACAGCACTTAAAGCTTTCATCTTTGAGAGAGAGGAGAAAATCGAGCTACTTCAGATCTGAAAACATCCACAGCCATTTCTGTCCATCCTTCCACTGTGAAAAGACGACTCAGCACTATAGGTCTGAGAGGATACAAGGAAAAAAGGAAACGGACACATCAACTAAAAAGCTGCTGGTGTTCTCAGAACAACGGGCTGACCACCCCAGAGTCCAGACCTCAACGTCACTGAATGTGTTTGAGGTTACTTAAGGATATGCTAAACCAACTTCTAAGACTGAGCTTTGGAGGTGTGGCTGCAGATTTTTTTGAGAAACCGAAACTGAGTCTCCTCAAAAGGATGGAAGCTGTAATAAAGGTGGAGAGTGAACAGTAAATACTGAAAAGAATATTATATTTAGCTGTTGAGGCTTCTGTGTAATTTTCTGTTAAATATATTTTGTTTTCTGACACTGAAACACAAATAACAGTTTTTTAATGGTCATTTTTACTGAAAATTAAAATAAATAAAGAGTCGTCTGTGACTTTTGCTCAGTACTAAATTATAAAGTGCTTTTTTTCACTGTGTCACTTTGCAGAAAGCTGTCAGCAATTTGCATTGTATCTCTCTTTTGCTTAACACATTGGCCACCTCTAGGCCAAGTCTTAATTAGATGCAGATTACCTGTCATTCACCACTGTTTTTTTTTCTTTGTTGAGTTTTCTGCAGTTTTTCTACAGAAACATCTATGAACTCAGTTCAGCAGGTGTGTTTTAAGCTGTGCAATAAAAACAGTAATAGAATGCTTCACACACTTCCATTCCAGCACCCACGCAAACCTGGCTAATGGACCTTAACAATGTTGACTTTAAGCGAATCTAAACTCTTCATGTGCAGATGGAAAGTTTTATAACACACACAACGAAGTGACAAAAATGAACTAATTAACTATATATATAAACTTCAAGCAATATTTCACCTGGTTTATGGATAAATGGTCTCTTATTTGACTGTAATATCTTTCTGCCATTAGGTAAGCTTCTAAATGTCATTACACCTTTTATATAACAGAGGCGTCACAGTTTGAATGTAATTGCCTAGCAGCAATATGAGACGATGAATCTCTTGGTAGACACTCTCCTCAATCATAATAACCTACATTATAAGCATGAAGGCTTAGCCTCAAGGATGAAACCTTCATAGTCCATCACAAAATTCCACACGAAGGCCTAAGGTTCCTTAAAAGGGGTTCAAGTCAACAAAGTGATAGCTCTGCCAAAGGACTTTCCAATGTACCATCCACACCTGGCATTAAAGTGGGATTCTGCCAGGCTGCCTCATTATCAGGGTAGGTTAAGTTGCACTATGATTGGATCTTGTAGTTGTGTGAACACAATACATGCATTCAATGGGTATGTTATTCCAGTGGGAACAGTAAATGTTTTGCAAAAGGCTGCTACGAAAGATTAGGGTATGTGTGGGAGGAGCTATTAGCATTCCAGACACTTTTTGCATCATTAAAACAGAGGAAACCTACACCAGCAGGATCTCATGAATCAATGTGTGTTTGTATTTACAAAGTGTATATACATTAAGTAAAACTTTATAAAATAAAAGGTGAAATAAAGATCCAGGATCAGCTCAACAGATAGCTAACAGGCTAACAGACCTCTCCAATAATATTCAGTTGGACTTTAAGTTGAAATATTCACTGAAGGATTCACTGAACAATGGCAACATACAAAGTAACGAATATATTACTTGAGTGTCTGTTAAAAGCCTAACACTTATATTTTTAAGAATGACTGTCATAAGAAGTTTTAAACCCAGTACAGGAATGAATGTACACCACTATAACATAATTTTGGGAGCCTCATAGAGGAGCTAGAAAATATATCATAATCTTAGCGGAAATTCAGAAATGTGACCTTTATTTGAGCATTTGTAAAACTCATTGGGAATGGGATCAAACAAAAATATTTTAACTGAAGCTAAAATAAAAGCCTCAAAAAAGATTTATTCTTGGTAGAGTTAAAACAGTTATTCGACAGTAGCAATAATTTTGACAATTAAAAATAATCCACAGACACAATCTGATCATTCTGATTATTTTTTGTCCATGTCCAACTTAGAGTGAGTTAATGACAACATAAAGAGAGCAGCATTTCACTTATAGTCTTATACCTCTGTGAGCAGATAGCGAAAGAAAAAGGACAATTATGGCTGAAAGTTAAAAAAGAAGTAGAGTCTGGAAGCATTTTCTTGAAGTAAAGGAAAAGTCGTGACATACAACAGCAGCTTTTTTTTCACTGAGCTTTCTAAACAAGCACAATATTAAAGCAGCAGAACAGTCAGTAAACATTAGCTTTCCCTCCACACTGATGTTCTGACTACTGATTTATTAGAAAAAAGCGTATCAAAAGCTCATCTTGTAACATTACAAATGTTAGTCACTGGAATATTAATCAGTTTCTTTTCATTAGACATGTTTTACAGCTACTTCAAAAAAAATTGGCAGCTTGTCTCATGTCAGTGTTACATAGATTAACTTACTATGAACTGCTTAGTTAGCTTAAAATACAACTCTTGTAAACTGTCCTGTCCATACAGAGCTCATCTAGTGAACTAACACATTAGGATGTTACATCAGTTAAATGATGCTGAACCTTGATCTACACGTGTATTATTATATCTTTTAGCTATTGCTTATTATGTACAGTAGCTCAAAATTATGTTTAGGCTTAAACAAGATGCCAAGTTTTTTTCCCTGGTGGTAATTTAGCTTGTGGTAAAGGGAATTTCAGTGTGTCAGAATATTGCCAACTTCACATTCACAGGGCAGGTTTAAACAGAATAATCAATTATCAGTTGCAAATTTACATAAACAAATGTCAAAACATTATAATTCTTCTCACATGTATTATGCAATTCAGATTTCACAGGCACCTAAATGTTCTTTTGCTACTTCATTTTCAACAATCTCACAGTTATATCAAGCTTTGTTACTTAATAATACTTGATTGCAGTTTCCACTCCAGCACAGGATATGTGCAATTGATTGGCTTAGCAATGCTAAACGCTAAAAGAGAATCTTAAGAGGATGTTGTCAGGAGGGCAATTACTGTTCTCTTGAGCAGGCTCCGAGGTTAATCACTATCAATATCGCAATCAAAAACCACCCATTCATGAAGCCCGTTGCACCACAAATTGCTGGTTGGAAATGTCAATAGGCGGGTAATAAAAGCCTTCGGACTCACCCCCACGCTATCCTCATGCCTGTACTGCTTCCAGACGCGTCCGGTGTCACTGTACAAGAGCATGTAAGCGCTAACCCAGTCATGGCTGCCATAGCGGCCCTGGGTGGCCACCGCCGTCACCTCCATCCGCACCCGGAGGTCCAGCTGAAACCAAGGGGACTTGTCTGTCAGCTGCGGGCTCCAGCCACCTCCTCCTGGAAAGGTCAGTTTCAGAGAAAAATATTAGAAGATGTCTATCAAACTGAGTAAATTTTTATCAGATCTTAAGCCAGACTCCTGAAGGAGAGTGACAGGCACTGTTAATTTGAGAGCAGCCTCCACAGTCCTTCCAATAAAAGGGACAAAGGCATCAAGAGGATGCTTGATAAAGGCATTTTAGTAGTTTACTCTTGATGAACACAGACAGATGGCTTAAAAGAACCCCTGTGGCCATCATCAACAGTTTAGTATGATTATTTTAACTGTTCCCTTTGATGGTCCTTTTCAAATCCAAACTCATAAGTTTTGGTCTAAATAAGATTATGTCAGGATTACTAGATTAAAATGAATTATCCAATTTAAAAAACGGTCAAATAACATTTTTAAAAAAGATTTAAATGATAACCAGTGTATCTGTGGGAGGAGCCATAAGCATAAAAGTCACTTTTTGTATAAGTGAAACAGAGGAAACCCACACCAGCAGGATCTCACAAATGCATATACAGTATCTCGCAAAACTGAGTACACCCCTCACATTTCTGCAAATATTTTATTATATCTTTTCATGGGACAACACTATAGAAATGAAACTTGGATATAACTTAAAGTAGTCAGTGTGCAGCTTGTATAGCAGTATAGATTTACTGTCCTCTTTACTGAAATGTGAGGGGTGCACTTACTTTTGTGAGATACTGTATGCTTGCAGGTGCAAACTGCATGTAAACGATGTTAAAGTGCATATGAAGTAGATTTTTGACTAACCAGATCTAAGCTGACCAAATTTTCTGTTTTAAATGATGTACTGATTCTTTGTAGAACTGCAAACCATAAGGTAAAAATGTTACATGCATGCATGTTCTTGTTATGCAGAGCTACAATGATGTAGTAAAATCACTGTTGGAAGAGAATGCACACCACTATTATTGAGCTGCTAACATAAAATTGGGTGTCCCAATGATGTGCAGAAATGAAAAAAAATCATATCTGTGTTATTCCCATATATAGAAGCCAGTTCCTGCTTTGAACATTATTATTTAATAAGAATACAGGGCAAAACTACTCCAGCACTCCTTCTGTAATACTTCAAGCTGTAGTGACGTCAGTACGCTGTGCAAGAAGATGCTTATATTCATAATTATTTTTTTTTTCATTAAATTTTGAAATATCTTAAAAAGCGTACAATAGAATTTTCTAATATTTCTATCTCATCCACTTGAGTTTGTAGTCAAAAGGCTATGCACTGTTTGGTTAAGTTCACTTTTATTGCTTGACCTTTTCTTGAAAACTGTTAAACTGTAAACTATCATAAATATCAATGAATAATTAAATGCACACAAAACAGCTTCTCAGTCCTCAGAACTCACAGTCACTTGCTCTTTGACAAATCCTGTAGAGTTTCAAAATTTTCAGCAATAGTTCATTTTGATTTAAACTTCATGAAGTTATTGTTGTGCACACAGTCTTGTTTTGTGGGATGACCAAATATCTTTTATATTTTTGTTATGTTTTGACATTCTCCAACTTTACATACAGAATTTAAGCTGAATGCAAATGTAATTCATTATGTAACTATGGAAACTATGTAATTACATACAGATAATGAAAACAATGTCTGACAGCAGCAACTGTTTGGTTCTACAAGTGAAAAAAGATTTCAAGTTGGTGTTTAAACCAGACGACTCCACACATCGCTGCATGTGTGAAGAACCCAGACACCGTGACCTTAGTTAACATGCACAGTGCTCCACCTCGAGTTAGCCTGAAGGTGGGAGAAAATTCTCCAAGTGCACATTTTCCATAAAGATGCGCTTTGAGTCCCCACACTCTTCCACAGGCATAGGGAGGAACATGCCTAGTTCGGATGGAAAGGTTCATTACTCAAGCGCTGCTGGCTGGGAGTCGACACCATGGTAGGAGATGAGAGCTGAATATCAAGCTGGTGATCTCCGGCTCGCAGGAAGCAGCATTTACACACCCCCCCACCCCCACCCCAGGGGAGGGAAACTGTTCTGTTTGCTACACACTCACAACACAGTTGGTCATGGACGAAAATAACTTGTAGACTACAGCTTGAATAAGTGCTGGGTTGAGGACCAGCAGGGGGGAGAAAGATGTCCTTTTCAGATTTTATAAATGTGGATTTTTTATTTTTTCAAATGCTTAAAGGTAGAAAGGAGGCAATTTTGAGTGTAGCCTGTTAGATCTAGAGAGGAGCTGTCAAGGCCTTCAGAAACGTCACTATGAAAAGTTGTGAAGATTTAAGAGGTTTGCAAGTGACACACATTTGAGCCAGGGGACTCAAACTACCATCCAGCAAGCCACATCCAACTAAATATTTACATCTGATGGGTAGATTTGTTTCACCCACCAGGCACTGTGGCTGGATACTCAACATAAACACCTATAAAATCAGCCTAGACTGATGCTTACATTATTAACAGAGCTCTGCATGCAAGAGGAACCATTCAAAGAAAAACCTGACACAGCAGGACTGCAATTTAGCTGTAACTAATGTTTGTATTATTCTAATTTAGACTGATTGTTAGTTAAAGCCTTTATGGTTTCATTCATGACACAGTTGTAGATAGAGTGTGTAATAATTAAGAAACAAATCCGATGAGATTACAGAACCTCTGGTTTTACCAGAGCTTTACTTTAACTAACTTCACAAGCTGATAGAATTGACAGTTAGTGTTCTCCTCCAAGCGTGTTGAGCTGTCCAGTGATGTTATATTAGCTGCAGTTTCAAAAGATTGGTAGCATCATGTGATTGATTATATATATATATATATATATATATATATATATATATATATATATATATATATATATATGTGTGTGTGTGTGTGTGTGTGTGTGTGTGTGTGTGTGTGTGTGTATACATTACACCAATTTTTGGGGAATAAACCCACACATTTTCTGGCTTAAGACACTTTCAACACAACCCATTGTGGTTGTCAAATATACAGCACAAAGATGTTTGCTTACTTCTGATTGTTCCAACTCATCTGCATGCAGGCCACAAAGTCTGCTATTAGGTTAAATTTCACTTAAAACCTAAAAGAAAGTGTCAACAATTTTTCAGATTTTCTTTAAAATTAATTCATTGAGACAGAGCCATTCAGAGTGGTTTGGTGTGAAATGATTAATTGTACAGACTCACCATCACAGTGGTGGTGATAAGAATCAAGGGTGTAGTGAACCTACATGTGTTTTCTGACTCCTACACAAATGATGGTAAAATAGTGGAAAGTAATGAAACTTGAAAAACTAGTTTTCTTGCATGTACCACTCTTACATATTTTAAGCTAAAATCTTATGTGAAACATACCATAAAACAATGTCTCAGGCATCAGGCTGCAAACCCATAATCATTTTGTGCAATAACTTTCTATGAGATGATTTTAAGAGGCATTGAAACTCTTCAGATATCTGGTTCCTATCACCACCACTACGAACAATTCTGGCTCTGCTAATTTGCAAAGCACACAGCACTTCACATAAATCTACTTTGTTTACATCTCAACTGTTTAATTCTGCAGCAATAATTATGCAGGAAATTCTCTTTAAGACAACATTGTTGATAATGCAAGCTATAACTAAAACTGCAGCTCTTCAGTTTGAAAATCCATCAAATTGTGATTTCAATACAAAAACCTTTAACACATTCTATAACCTTTTTTTTCTCAGTTTATGACGGTTTGAGGTGTCAAAACACTTCATGTTAAAGTACAAAAGCATTGTCAACAGATCACCAGGTAGAAGCTCTTTTTATCTACAAAAGTTCGTTTTTTTCTATTTATTTAGTGTTTTTCTTTTGCACAGTATGTTTAATAACTGCCATAACAAAGACTGCACAATGTATCACAGCTACAGAGGAAAATATAAAGGTACCTCATACAGCTTTCACAGATAATCAGCAGAGTGTTAGCACCCTCACATGTCTAACTAATGAAGAGAAGAAAGGCTTTCCGTAACCTAATTAGACTTTTCTTCCACCTCCCTATGTACCCACATCATTCCATTGCAACTACTGTAGGATTTTTCTTTTTCATGGAAAGCCTGTAATGCTTTTATGAAACATGAAACTTTTACGGGAACTGTACAGTTAATCAACACCTATTGAAAGCTATGTTTAGCCTCATTCATGTATCACATTCGATATCTTCAGCACTTGCAATAATTTGCACTTTTGCTATTTGCTAGACTTGGTAGATGAGCCATGTAAGATGAGCCAATGTACATAAACACAAGAATGCAATGATTTGCAAATCTCATAGACAAATATTTTATTCACAACAGAACATAGAACATATCATATCATCGTATCAGATGTTAAAAGTGAGGCATTTTATTATTTCACAAAAAACACTAACCTATTTAGAACTTGATGGCAGCAATGCATCTCAAAAAAGTTGGGACAGGACAATGTGTAGCACCCCCTCTTCTTTTACCACTGTCTGTATACGTCTGGGAAGTGAGGAGACCAATTGCTAGAGTTTTGGAGAGGAATATTGTCCCATTCTTGTCTGATGTAGGATTCTAGCTGCTTGTCAGTCCTGGGTCTTCTTTGTTGAATTTTTCATTTCATGATGCACCAAATCTTTTCCATTTGTGAAAGGTCTGGACTGAAGGTCCGTGATTTCCTAAAAGCATTTCAAATTTTAATTCAACAGAACACTAGCCACATTTACATGCAGCCTAATAATCCGTTATTCCGTTAATAATCCAACTAATAGCTTAATCGGAATAGAATACATACATGTAAACACCATCGGAATAGTCTAGTCTGATTGAGGCCATTTGGAATACAATTTGTGTCTGATTGAACGAGGTAGGTAATCCTGTAAATAATCTGTTAAATAGAAGAATAATTGCCATGTAAACGCCTGAATCCGATTACAGGTAAGTCCATTCTGTGCATGCGCGTCGCGTCATAGCGAAAGGTTTATAACGTTCAACAGGGCAGCTTGTGTGACAGAACACGTCTTCCTTTTGCCACTTCCTTAATAAGAAAACGTGAAGGGCGTTTTTCTGAGTCTGACATCAGTTTAAAGCAATTAAAAACTCAATTGCGCCAACTGGAAACTCATCTCTGACTGGACCTCACGTGATGTTCGCTGTCATGGTAATGCTTACTCTAAAGTGCTACTCCACACATGCGCATCATTTTGCATCGGATTACTTGTAGTAAGCATGTAAACGAAGATTTTCCATCAGACAGTTGAATAGAATGAGCATATAAACACTTCAGTCTGAATCTGTAATCCGATTGTATTCAATCGGATTGGCAAAAATCTTTGCATGTAAACACAGCCACTGCTGCATTTTGCCTCAGTCCATTTTAAATGAGCTTTGGCCCAGAGAAGACGGCAGTGTTTCTGGATCGCTTTGACTTGTGGCTTCTTCTTTGCATGATACAGCTTTAACTTACATTTGTGGATTGCACAGTAAGGTGTGTTCACAGACAATGATTTCACGATCCCCTGCAGTGATTTCCCGTACAGAATCATGCCTTTTTTCAAAGCAGTGTCATCTGAGGGCCCGAAGATCACAAGCATCTAATATTTGCCATCTGCCTTGTTCTTTGCGTATAGGGATTTCTCCAGACACTCTGAATCTTTTGATGATATTATGTACTCTAGATAGGGGGATGTCAAAAGTGTTCGCAATTTTACGTTGAGGAACATTTTTCTGAAATTCTTCCACTATTTTTAGGTACAGTTATTCAAAGATTGGTGAACCTCTGCCCATTTTTGCTTCTGAGAGTCTCTCTAAAATTCTCTTTTTATACCCAGTCATGTGAGGTAGTTGCAGTTAGTTGCTGTTTTATTAGTACCACATACTTTCCCAGCCTTTTGTTGCCCCTCTCTCAACGTTTTTGAGCTGTGTCGCTGCCATCAAGCCCTAAAGGAGTTAAAGGTTTTCATGAAGTGGTAAATATTTCACTTTCAACATCTGATATGTGTTCTATGTTGGAATTGGGGTTGAAAATCAATTTTATTTAAAGGCCAAAGTGCACTATATATTTCATTGGAAGTCATTACGTTGTGCCTGTCACTTTCAGACATTGCAAAAGGTCTCTTCAAACATCAGCACTATGTCCCCTGCTCTACCTACAGAAACATCAGGTGCTAAAGGTTGAGGGTTTGTTGATGATGGCAGCTCTGACAGTAAGTGCTGTACCTACAAGCCAAGCATCTTGTCGCTAATTTATCAGTGTCACCTTTTTACAGGGCTTGCATTTAAACGTGGAAACTCTGCAACAGGAGACGAACACTACTGTGCCACTTGCGGCCTAGGAAGGGATTCTAAAGTTTAAAGTTTGAAATTATTTACACCGGGGGGGTTGGGTGGGGGGGGCTGGGGGGCTAGTATCATGATATTTATCATTACCATGATAAATTATTCTGCACTAGGTTAAAATGGACTTTTCTGAGCATAACATGGATGCTGTCAGTAGTTCAAGAACATTGACCAACTGCATGCTTCATTCATTCATCTTTAATTGAGGCTCATGGATTAAAAAAAGGGATCATTTTGGTACTTTTCAGAGTTTTAAATGTACATAAACTCAATTTGACTTGTGCCGAAAGCTCATGAAAAAGCTTTTCTTCACACTTGAATGATTTGTCACCATTTTTCTTTGTTTACTTGCTGTGTTTTGTTCTTTCGCGCTCTGTTTTCATTGGCTGTTGCAGGAATACATTCAGATTGATTCATTGACCAGTTTACACTACTAGATTAAGCTCAGAGACAGGTCGAAAAAAATCAAGCATGTTTAATATATTTCAACTGGTCCGTAAATCAATTGAGAGGCCAAAAATCTGAGTCTGTGCCCCTCACACACTATTCACTTCTCTCTCTCCAACTGTCGACTGAGACTGAGAATTGGAGCTAAAAGAATTGGAAGGCTTCTGCCTTCTTTATATATTCAACATGATTAATGCAGTTTGCAGAGCCAAACAGCTGCTTTAGTCATTTTCCGTGGTGGATGAAGTACACAAACCATGTACTTGAGTTAAAGTAGAGACACCCAAGGTAAAATATTACTCCAGTAAAAGTAGAAGTTCCTCCCTTTAGACCTCCACTTGAGTAAAGTACTAAGTACATTTGAAGGCAAATAGAAAGTAAAAGTACTAAAAGATTAATTATGGCTCTAATGTCCTAATACCATTTTTGTAACAAGACTGGCTTCATGAACTCATTTTAGGTGAAAATCCTCCAGTGTCTCTCTTGGTAAACCAGTCTTTTAATAGAATGTCATTAATTAGTGACGCTGACGTCTATTAAAATGATCATAAGCACAAAACACTGAAGGCAAACGGTTTCCATCAGGGAGAACAGAGTGGCTCAGAAATAACTTTCTGCAGACAAGCAAAGTTTCAGTTTAAGTTTAAGAAAAACTTCTTTAAACTCAGGATCACAAATGAGTTTACTATACTGATCTGTATGTCTCGGTTCATAAACACAAACTAGCCAAAGCTAATTTACTGTAAAATGAAATGGTGTTTGTATAAATTCAGAAAAAAAACGCATCAGTCACGACTGCATACGTGGACATATTTCTATATTGTGGTCAATTTACACAAAGTTAGGTTAGTTCATCAATTATGTTGAATAGACTCTCCCAAAATGCTGCTGCACTGACGTTGAACCGTGTGCTGCACTGGGTCGGTATGACCAACAGGTCAAAACAGGCTCAAGAAAACATGCGCGCTGTGCCCTGATTGATGTTCTTGCTTCGCACTTCTTTCGTTTTGACATGTTACATTTTTATACACACATAAACCAAAAGGAGCGACAGATTTCTCAAAATGTAGCGGAGGAAAAAGTACGATATTTTACTTTGAAATGTAGTGGAATGAAAGTAAAAAGTCGGCCAAAATGGAAAAACTTCAGTAAAGTACACATACACAAAAAGCACAGTAGCAAATTATATCTACTTCGTTACTGTCCACCACTGGCAATTTATTGAGACATCATGAGACTTACGACAACAAACAAAGGTCTAACTTGGTTCTCTAGCATGTTTAGCACTGAGTAATCTTTGTTGATTTGTTAGTTATGTAGCTAATTCTAACATAGTAGCATGTATGGTGGTAGAATACATTAATTAATTTATTCATTCATTCATTCATTCAAACCCCTTTTCCTTCTAGGTTGAGGGAGTCCCAGGGCAGGTGCATTCCGTTATGATGCTTCTACTTTGTCACATCATAGGTTTTAATTTCTATCTTATAGAAATCTGTAAGAAATCTAGAAATGTTCTGATTCCAGCACGATTAAAAGAGCTGTAGATGAATCCATGATGACTGAGAAAGCTGTACAACACTGAAAAAGAAACTATACTGGAATTACCTTGAAAGCCATTAATACTCTCAAAAACTGTGTTTAAAAAGTGGTGATCAAATGTCGAAGCAAATAATGTATCAAGGAATTACTGTAAAAGAATTTTACAGAATATTATCATCTAATGACTTCCCAAAAACCTGAAACATTGAATAAAACAACATTCTGGTGTGTAGCTTATGGTATTTCAGTCTAGACAGAGTTATTAATACAAAAAAAAAAGTTTTCCAATAGTAACGCATGTCATTGACTGTAAGGGTGTTTAGCCTTATTGGTGCAATAGATATAAATCATGGTATACATAAAAATGACAACAATTAACAGCAACAGTAATAACATTAATAATTATTAGCATTATTGGTAACACTTTATTTGGAATGGTCCTCTGTAGATGATTAATAAACTCAGATCACCATCACATCAACAGCATATCGGCGAGTAGCAGTAGTTCTATTGATACATACTTACATTAAGTATAGTTAATATTGTTAATAGGTATTGGTTATATGTTAATTCCTTTACCCAAAACATAATTCTAACCCTGGCCCTAATCCTAACCCTAATCCTGGCCCTTATTTTAAACTTAACCTTAACCTCAACCCAAAACCTAACCCTAACCCTGGCCCTAATTCTAAACCTAACCTTAACCTCAACACATAACCTAACTCTAATCCTGGCCGTAATCCTAACCCTATGTTTTGACATGTTACTGAGAGTATGTTGAATATTTGTTTCATCTGAAAGGACCACTCTAATCTATTAATCAAATGTATTTATTTCTAATAATAATAATACCACTACTAATAATAATAATAATAATTCTTCTTATTATTATTATTACCTGTAGTAGTAGTAGTAGTAGTAGTAGTAATATAAAATGATAAAAGTAATATGAATAAAATTAGCCTACAGCTAATTACACCATCTGTAGCTTTAAAACATGATGTAGTAATACTGCTGACTGACCGAGGCCCAATCCCATGTCTCCCCTTGCCCCACTTAGCCCTTAGGCCTCTGTTTTGCACGCTCATGTCTAGGGTAAGGGTTTCCCATTTTTTATTGAGGTAGACGGGTAGGGTGAAGTGTTAGGGCTACATGGCCCTCCAAACGGAGGTTTTTTCAGAGTCACACTCTACGATGACCACTGTATTATCTTAGTTTAATATCATTTCAATGTATTATTGGTTGTTTTCTTCATAACAAGCACAAAAAAATCACTAATAGTATGCAAATCTCGGTAGCTAGCTAGTTAAATGTTCCGTTTCCGTTAAATAGTCCAGCAGTATTGGTGCCTGAAAAGGTGGAACGGGAAAATTCAAACATGAAGCTGGCGAATAGCTGACTTCAGCTTCTTATCACCACTGAATTAGTGGTGGGCGATAATAAATGTCTTAAAATCCCTCTTTGAAATCTGATGTTACCCTAAATGTAACTAAAGCCCAGCAGTGAGGAGCTGAACTTTTCCCTTCTCACTGAAGTCGGGCAGGGCCGCCTACAGAGCACCGCTAGAAGCCTGTTAATAAAGCAATGCTTTCATCCATTTCAACCACTACTCTTTAGTCTAAAATATAGGCTACTTTTCAAGTGAGAAGCAATTAGAAAGCTAACAAAACTCAGCTTGCTAGCCAGAGAGCTAGCTTCTTGGCCCAAACAGCTGTTAGTTTACTCCCTTCTAAACTTTTTCAGCATTTCATGCTTTATGCTTTTATGATCTTTTAAAGAAAGCGCATAGATAATCAACACCTAATGCTTGCTTGTTTGCTTTTCTTCTCTGTACTGCATTACATTTATATCTTTAGCACTTATAATGATTCACACTTTGGTTGTTTGCAAGTCTTGCTAGACATGAAGTCATGCAGTCGTTCTCCAGTTGTTTACTAAAGCAATGTACTGGTGAAAGTTCCATGAATGCTCCTGTTGTTAAGGCAAATAGATCTGTCAAATCAAAGTCTATTTTCAACAGTGAACTAGGCTTTCACCTGCAGCATTCATATCAGCAATCACACGCCTCCTGATGATAACGTAACATGAACTGAAACAGTAAATCCAGCATACTAACCATCTCTTCTGTTGAGCTTGGCAAAGTATGCAGCCCGGCTCTCTGAGAAGTGCGAAGAGCTCTGGAAGGAGGCTGCAGGCAGTCCAGACGTTAGCGATCCATCGCAGCTATCTGCATGCGAGAAGGAATGAATGTTAGACAAAGTGCACAGTAGTTCATTACCAAGCAAACACGAGAAGCCCTTCAGGGCATGGCAAGTCCACTGTCTCAATCACACCATACATTCTGTTTGATCTCCCAACATCTCAGCATCAACACATGGCCATATGTCCAGTTTAGGATTTCTGAAAGTGCTCCAAAGAACAGGTTGTCAGCAGTGGCATGTGAAGAGGGAGCAAACACTTGTAAATGCCTCCACTTCAGAATGATATATTGGCTCGTAGTCGAATGCTTTTGTTTTCAAAGCGGGCTCCAATTCATCTCAATGAACTACATTGTACAACTGCCGTCTCAGGAGGAGGCGCGGGGCTTTGAGGACTGATGAAACAACACGAGAACCCTCCAGATGACCGACAACAAACTCCCCGCAAACTGTTTGAAGTCATCCGTTCTGGTCCGGAGGGAGAGGAGCTCTTCTTTCATCTCTCTCATTGTTAAGGACAAAGTTATTTGGAGTTCAAACAAAGGAGCACTGCCGGCATCTTGTGTGGACCAAAGACAGCTTCGATCCTCACTCGCTCGTCACCTCTCGTTAACGTGAAGGCCTTTTGGTCTGATCGACAGAACGGCAATCTGATAGCAGGTTTTTAGAGAGAAAAGCAGAGAGAGGTTTGGAATGCAGAGCAAGATCAGACAGGGAGAGCTGATTGTGCCTGGATTCCAGAGTGAGTATACCAGGCCATGCCTGTTGAGCTGGCAAGGCCAGGCTGTCTTGTCAGTTATCTTGTCAGACTCTCACAGTTCACTCATCACTCCTTATTGTGGCTTTCTCTCACTCTCCCTCACTCTTCTCATTATCTCCTTCTCTACTCTGCTGCCTTTCTCCATTGGCCTCATTAGAGCATGTCTTTGCTCCCTACACTGATATTGAGGTCTCTGCTTCTCACCTGTGCAAGCAGTCAAGTCAACTTGTGGGGGGCTATTGGACATGGACATGCTTTTTGCCAAAACAGGTCTGTAACACCAACTCTACTGTTTAACACTTTGGCTTGTGTATTTTGTATAAAGAAACAAAACCTCAATTTTCATGAATTTTCGTGATGAATGGACCAAAAGAAATGGCCCAAAATGACTTGGAAAAAATTCTAGCTCCACTGACTTACATTAAAAGTAAAGCATGTTTTTGCCTCTCCTGTGAAGTTTTAATTTTGGATATACAAAGTTTCATTCTGACAACAGCAAAAAATTACACTGGCATTCCCAAAAAGTTTTGTTTTTGCAATTTCCACCACAGCGCTTGTTGAAAAGAAAGTCATTTTCTGAGAACAAAAGTTCAAGATCTACGCAACATGTGATACACATGTGTTTGGAAACAAGCAAAAGAGCTTTACAAGTTCATTTACAATCCGATTTTGTGTTTCTTTATAAAATATGGTTCTGACCTTCTGGCTGAAATGAGTAAAACAGGGAATTTTCTAACATGGATCAATCACTCCCAGCAAACAGGATTCTAAAGCTCTTCAGACGGGATTAGTCGTCAGCAGGGAGGTGGGTTAATGCCAGGTTACCTCAGGACGTCTGTAACGTTTATGAGAAATTCACATGCGATAAGACTTCACAATCTAAAGGGGAGTGGCTACTTGATTTATACACTGACTTGACTCCAGAAAAGTGTAAAAAAATGTTAATTTAGCCATTATTTCATCTACCCTAACCATTTAGCTACCTTTCTGTCTTAAGTGAAAGCAGTGCATCATTAGTATCACTTTTAGTTTGGGAATTCACAGATAAGTCAACTCCACTGCTTAAAATCAAACATTGTACTGTATTTTTACATGTTCGGAGTTGTTATACACATATGAGAGGATAGTAACATTACATATTTGCTTGATTTCAGCCACATAGAGCAATGAGGTTGAAGTTGGCTTCATATTCGTCAGCTCCTTGTTTAAAATTTCCCATTCCGCTATAAGCGGTGCAGCTGTTACACTCTGGTGCCTCAGAAGTTAGAATAATAACTGGTAACACTTTATTTGGATGGTCCACATTAAATGCTTTGTAAATGCTCAGTATATATTTAAGTAACATTCAAATCAATATCTAGTTCATGCATCTGAACTTCAAGTTCGGTATGAAAGATTTTATTACACCTACCCCTAAACCTAACCTTAACCCTAATCTCAACACAAAACCTAAACCTACTCCTAGCCCTAACTCTAACCATAATGCTGTTGAAAATCAACTGAATATCACCAGAAAGTTTGTTAATGATTGGTGACTATCCAAATAAAGTGTGACCTAATAACTGTTACACCATTTAAGGTTGAACAGGAAAATTCGAACATGAAGCTGGTGAATAAGAATCTGACTTCACCTTCGTCTGGGAACACAAGTGCATCCCTACTTAAGAAACTCCATATCCATTTCCATAGGATATGATAGCATTTTTACCGACACCAAAATTCACGTGGGATTAAAGTAACCTGGGGTTATTTTTACAGCTTTTTTTACAAAAGGTAACAGGTGTCGGAATATTGACTGACACGGGAGCGCAAAGTCAGTACAATAACTGACGTGCATTCGGACAGACCTAACATCACTGAGAAACACTGGTAATAATTACATTACCACACTTCTTCATCTAAACCAGTCCCTTCTGAATAGAGCTTATGGCTCTCTACAACTGATTAGTGGTGCAAATCAGAAGCTATGAACATCCATTTCACTCGAGCTATTTGTTTCGCCCCTCCAGATTTGGCACTTAGCAGCTGTTTGAATCTGTTTGAAGTGGCTGCAGCTTATGTTCCCTCCACAAGCCTGGGGTTGGCTTCCTGTTCGCCTCTTGAATGTTCCGTTTCTTTGCTCATCATCATTGTACTTAACTGAGAAACCAGAGTGCATCTTGGAACAAGTTTGCTCTCTTTGCTTGCCATTTCAACCAGCTTTGAAAAGTAAGTTGATATGTTGATCAAAGTAAGCTGATTGTTCCTCTCTTACATATGAGGTCATCACTTTTAGGGATATCGCTGATGTTATCAGGCATTTTAGTGCACGAAATCTACCTATTGTCTTACAATCCCCTTATGGAAAACAATAAATATATACACATAATACGTGTACATTTCTAAATTCCCTAAAATGTCCAGGACCTGGCTTTGCTTTTATGTTGACATTGTAACCCTAAATGTAATATCACTGCCCTTTATGTGGTAGACTGGTAGACACCCTGGCAAGCACACCACACTAAACCAATAAGACGTCTGGGCAAGGCTCCTAACACTACATGTGCCTCCTTCTGTAACATGATTAAAATTGTAAGTTGCTCTGGGTAAGACCATCTGCCAAATGCATGAATGTAAATTACATAAGGAAAAAACACAGTTTAGTAACAAATTACATTTACATTCAATTTACAATCTGTATTAACAGGTGCAAGTCTTGTCTCATTTCCGTTTGCTTTGATGAAAAGCAGTTATAAAAATATGGCAAAACATAAAGGATGTTTTCGTTTTTTCTTTTCACACAGTCGAAGAATAAACATATTTTTTCTACTTACAAAGCCATTTAAAAGCGGGTTACAATCATCGATTTTATCATAGCATCATGCAACAAGCCAACGCTTGGCTTCATTCTGGTTGGTTGCTTCAAAATATATTAACTGCAACAAAAAATTAGTACTTTATTGCTACGTTCACACTACAAGCCTCATTGCTCAAATCCGATTTTTTTGCTACAATTTGTCCTCTCTGACATGATGGTTCACATTCGTTTAGGAAACTTATTCAAATCTTTCATGAATGTGAACGAACCAGTGTCCTGAAATGACCCACATGTGCATATCCTACTCAGTAGCATCCCGTGCTTTATCAGCAAACAAACCTCCGAGCAGAACTAGCCTTTGCTACGAAAATGATCAGCTTTCAGCTGCATTATTAGAGCAGGATGAAGGTGAAAAGGGTGAGATGTGCTGCTTTTCCACTGTTTACAGGCTGTTTAACGTCTGTTTGGAGCTGCTGCCATGGTAACGCTGAATGATGCCACACATGAAGTGGAAAGAAAAGCATGTGAATTCTGATCTGAGCGTCACATTAAGGTCCCATGGCCACAAATACGTGATACGTATCTGATCTAGAACCATATATGAAAGTGGCTCAGATTGGATTTGAAAATGTCTGATTTGAGTGTCCACACAGCCCTGAAACCTGAGTCACATTAGGCCAAAAAATCAGATTTTTGCCATTTCAAGCTGGTAATGTGAACATAGCCTATGATGTTATAGCGCAGACTTAACATGTTAACTCTGACAATCTAATGACTACAAGGGGGAATTACTGTTTATCACATCTAGGACTGGAGGAAACATTAGAAATCTCATAGTCAACCATATCTCCTCAACCATATCTTTCAACCGCCTGCAGTGTGGCAGCAGACTTCTCAATCGAGAATCATTGATATTCAGGCAGGACTGGCATCAAAGAGCATTCCTCAGCTTGTCCATACCACCTGTTCTGATATTCCCTGTCTGTTCACACCTGGTCCTCGGCATGTTTGCCAGCCTCTATATGTTTCTACCTATGGGCTCTTAAATATTTTATTTGTTTGTTTGTTTAATTTTTCTACTGACTTGAGGATGATAGCCTGACTTTGTGATGGCTCAATATCTATAGATAAGGCAGGTCAAGAATGTCGACAGCATAGCCTAAGATGCGTGCTACAGTCAGAGTAAGAGGTCATGTTCCAGCTTCTTTTCTGCTGCATAATTTCATCTACTGGTTACTTTACTTATTGATTTATTGACACAGGGAGCTGCCACACCAATTAACATTTAGCTAAAGGTCCAGGCAGCTGCTGGGATCTAAAGAGCCAATGTTTTAGAAAAAGCAGATGATACAATGGGCAGTGATGATAGATCTCTTAACAGTGGTGTGAAGAGATTGCTCTTAGTGCTACAACAAAGAAGTAGCCACACAGATACTAGTAGTAGCATTTAATAAGTACACTCTCAGAAAAAAAGGTACAAAACTGTTACTGGGCCAGTGCCCCTCTTATCACTGGGGTGGTACCATGAAGGGTACATCCCAGTACCTTTAGCCAGGGAACATAATCCACTACTATAATCCACTAAAAGTCAATTTTCTAAGATGTATTGATCCCACACACCCCGTCTCGACTCCAGGCTTTTTATTTTATTGCTGTGTGTTAAAACTTTAGGCTATGAAAAGGTAAAAATATGTACTTTTCACATGGAAAAAAATGATTTAAGGTTCACAATTGGACCTTAAAACCACCGTTTTACCTTTGAGGCAACATTTACATTGTTTGTACCTTAATGAATGAAAAATGTCCCTGCACTGCTCCTTTATTTCTATCAGTGTATAATATGATAAAAGGTCATAATAAACAATTTGAACATTGAATTTTGAACACTATCTAATTGTTTGTCAAAGACTGCTAACAATTATTTAACTGCTACATATGCATTACTATAAACCACTTATCTATATATGCTACATATCATCACTGTCCAAAGAAAAGCAAACATCTCCGTAATAGTGATTTTACAGGAGACGGCAAAAACATTACCTTTCAATGCAAGTCAATGCAAAGAGATTTAACTCTATGTGATTTTAGAGCATTTCTGTTTGTCTAATTCACATGAAATTTTGACCCAACACACAAAGGACAGCCGGTGTGATGAAATAATGTAGAAAAAAAAAAAAATCAACTGAAATGGAGATACATGTTTTGCTTTTGACAGCGACAATATGCATTCCTATTAACCACTTCTACATAATTAATTATCCTTTTAAATTACAGAATTAAATTACAATAATTTGTTAATAATCATTGTCGTTTTATTAGCTATGAACTCACGAAATATTAAGTAATTCCTAAATATTTTGCGTAACAAATTCATGTCATCATCATCATGAACAGCAATTGTCTGTGTTTTAAGCTATTTGGTAGTTTTTGTTGTATTGCTATTTCAAGCTATTTCAAGCAGAAACAACTATTAATGTTTTAAGATCATTATTAAGTAGGGAATATATACTTTTCAACATATTTATCAGCAGCTGAGCCTCTATTATATAGTTGCCGCTGAACTTTATAATGTATTTAGACATTATTATGAGTCATAACAATGTATGAGTCATTAACAAAATTTTTTAAATCCAATTAAATGTTTTATTGGTTTTCTAGATGAAAATTAGTTCACACATCCTATTTAGAGAATACTTAAATTCCACAGGCCAAAATAAAACAAACTAATGTACTTTATAAATAGCTTACAATGAAGAGGATTTCTTATCTTATTTACACTTACATACATAATATGTTCAATACTAGCATTTAGAGTGCTTTAAAACATGAAAAACTATGGATACTGACAGAGAGATGATTAACACACCAGTGAAAAGTTAAGGCAAAAATGCTCTTCATTCAAAGATGATGTTTGCAAACAAGCTGTAGAAAACGTATAACTTTAACCCCAACTATGCCTTTCTCTGGAGTTCCACAGTCTATGTATAGGGTCTTCGTATATACTCTTAGGGATGCACCGATATTGGAATTGCGGACCGATACTGATAGTCGATATAGATTATGCTCTTACATGAACCAATAGCCAATGCTCTTACATGAACCTTTATAAAATGTAGGGTCATACTTTATTTGGATGGTCCCCTATAGATACACTACAAATACCTAAATGACTAACAAACTTTCTGGTGATATTCAGTTGATTATCAATAACAGTATGGTCATGGTTAGGGTTAGGTGTAGGTGTAGTTTTTGCCTTGAGGTTAATGTTAGGGTTAGGCATAGAGTTAGGAATAGATTTAATAAACTCTTTCATACTGAACTTGAATTTCAGTTTCATTAAATATAACCAATTCCAATGAAGTTGGGACGTTGTGTAAAACATAAATAAAAACAGAATACGATGATTTGCAAATCCTTTTCAACCTATATTCAGTTGAATACACTACAAAGACAAGATATTTAATGTTCAAACGGATAAACTTTATTGTTCTTTGCAAATATTCACTCATTTTGAATTTGATGTCTGCAACACCTTCCAAAGAAGTTGGGACAGGGGCGTGTTTACCATTGTGTTACATCACCTTTCCTTTTAACAACACTCAATAAGTGTTTGGGAACTGAGGACACTAATTGTTGAAGCTTTGTAGATGGAATTTTTTCCCATTCTTGCTTGATGTACAACTTCAGTTGCTCAACAGTCCGGGGTCTCCGTTGTCGTATTTTATGCTTCATAATGTGCCACACATTTTTAATGGGAGACAGGTCTGGAGTGCTGGCAGGCCAGTCTAGTACCCGCACTCTTACTATGAAGCCACGCTGTTGTAACACGTGCAGAATGTGGCTTGGCATTGTCTTGCTGAAATAAGCAGGGATGTCCCTGAAAAAGACGTTGCTTGGATGGCAGCATATGTTGCTCCAAAACGTGTATGTAACTTTCAGCATTAATGGTGCTTTCACAGATGTGCATGTTACCCATGCCATGGGCACTAACACACCCACCATAGCATCAGTAATGCTGGCTTTTGAACATTGTGCCGATAACAATCCGGACAGTCCTTTTCCTCTTTGGCTTGGGGGGACACAACAATTTAAAATGTGGACTCGTCAGACCACAGGACACTTTTCCACTTTGTGTCAGTCCATCTCAGATGAGCTCAGGCCCAGAGAAGCCGGCGGCGTTTCTGGATGTTGTTGATATGGCTTTTGATTTGCATGGCGGAGATTTAACATGCACTTGGAGGATTTATCGACGAACTGTTTTCACTGACAATGGTTTTCTGAAGCAATTCTTCATTGCTTCTTTCTTTAAGACAGATGTATTATATTAGCACCCTGTGATGGACTGGTGAGCTGTCCAGGATGATTTCTGCCTCTGGCTCATTGAGCACAGACATAGACTCCAGCACCCCTTGCAAAACAGGAGGATTACTGGCTTAGATGATGTAATGTGTATGATATTAGCATATAAAACATTTATTTTAGTTATTCATATTAGCACTGCATATAAGTCTTAATACCTAGACTATTCTACACTGAATTTCTGCATGTGAAGTCATCTGGCTCAGCATTTTGCACAATTAATTTCATATTTAATCACATGTTGAAATTCAGTGTAAAACACAGAGACTACTTCTGTGTATAATTCTGAGGAAATTTATTCAGAACCACATCTTGCCACCACACCTAATACGGCTGTTCCCCAGTTTATCTTAATGGGCTCCAATAAAGAACCTTGTAATATAGTGCAATAACTTAAAGTGCTTTTTGCATTGCTTAGGCCCATTGTTGCAAAGGCAGAATACTGATTATAACAATGCTGGTGCCTCTCAAGTAATAACTCAAGCACTTATGTAACATCAGAATTTACGAGCAGAATGACTGGATTTGGTCATAATTTTATGCAAAGTGGGTAGTTATGGCATTTGGTGTTACAGTTGTTACAGGAGAAAGTTATATCCAAGCATCTAGCACTGGATCAGCTATACAGTAAAAAGTCACAGATCACCTTTCAGATCACCTTTCATTTATTTCATTTCCAGTCAAAATTACCGCAAAGTAATTCCAGTGTTTCATTGTCAGGGAAAAAAACCTGAGTAAAATCTAAATATGTATTTACTGAAAATTACACAGAAGCTGCAAAATCTAATATAATGTTGTTCAGTATTTACTGTGTCCACTCTTTGCCCTCATTACAGCTTCTGTTCTTTTCAGGACAATCATTGAACCTCCAAAGTTCAGTCTTAGAAGTTGGTTTAGCATTTTCTGCTTCTCACCATCTGGGCCCAGGGGTGGCCAGTCCACCGTTCTGAGAACAACAAGGGCTTCTTTCTTTGATGTGTCTGTTTCCTTTTCTCAGTTAGGGCTTCTCGAACAGCTAGAAATCCTTTCAGACCCACAGTGTCGAGCTTTCTTCTCACAGTGGATGGATGGACAGAAACACCTGTGGATGTTTTCAAATCTGAAGCAGCTTGATTTTCTCCTCTCTCTCAAAGATGAAAGTTTTAAGTGTTGTTTGTCTGATGGGGACAGTTTTTGGTCTACCAGGTTTTCCAGGTGGTTGTTAGGAGTCCTATTTTCTCTGTAGCTTTTAATAATTTTTTGAACTCTAGTTTTGAAAACATTTTTTTTCCTTTGGCTTTCTCCATTCTTATGCAAGTGGATTATCTTATATGTAATCATGGTTTCTGACTTTTGCAGAAACTGTACATTACAGCTTAAGTAATATGGAGAAAACCATAAAAAACATCAAGCTTTATTGCATGTGTAAGCTGAGCTTTACTCAAATCTTAACATGCTGTTCTCGCTGCAGAGCCTCAAACACAGAAATTCTACAAACGTTACATAATATGACGACACACTCCCAGTGTCTCCAAACACCTAAAGGATTGGGCAGTGTAATGGTTGTTACTCAAATCTAACTGGACAGGCAGGACATGGTGGATTACTTATAGCCGTTTTCCAGTCAAAACTTTAAGATGTATTTCAGCTTAAAAGAGACCTGACAAGCTGAATAGCCGTGGAGGGATGATTTCAGTGCCTGCTGCCTGAATTGAGCATCAAGTGTGCTTGGAGCCAAACAAAGCTAGTATTGGCTTTTTTTATTTTTTGTCAAAATCTGTCTTTCTCTGTAAATCAGTGGAAGGATGAGAAGGATGTGGTAAAAGCAGGCCTTTGCATGTGAACATCTGGGTGACATAAGTGAGTATGAGCTTTAAAATCATCCTGAAATCAAAATGTACCTGTTGTTTTGTGTCAATGGTCATGTTAAGCACAACTATTCTCATTAGGGATGCATCTACACCATGTTTTGAAACGTAAAATTAGTAGATGCGTGGATAAAGTTTACAATTTATTTGTTCAGACTATATGAAAAACCTTCAATTTGATTGACATGCTGCAATGCGGATGCACACACTGCACATGAATTGCAACCCCCAGAGACTTATCTGTCCAATAAAGCTGTTTGATTTGAAACAACATGCTGTGAACCTGCGTACCAAGTAAAAATGTTGAGATACTGTGCTGCAGCAGCTTTGCTACCCAGTGAATACCGTCTCACGACAGCCTATTTTTAAAGAGAATTTAAAAAATAGAACTATTAACATTCATACATTGCAATTCTAAGCAGAGTAAAGTCAGCACATACAGACTTCTATTCTTCAAATGGCAACTTCTTGACTCTGTTTTGCTAGCCTACAGTTCTCCGCTCTTTTGGGGAAGTGGTTGTGATTGTGTGTGACTAAACAGGCTAAAATCAAAGCGTATTCCTGGATGGAATTCTACCAAAGTGGAACGTTTAAAGCAACCAATAACTTCACTTCCCATTTCCACAGAGTCAGCGACGCTTCACTGTGAGAGTAGACCGTCTCTCACTGTCAGCTTGAGTTGATGATAAGTGTGGCAGCGTACATTAGGCTAACGTCACGTGGTATCAGGTGGTATCGGATGTTGCCATTGGGTATTTTTTCCGATCATGAGTGCCATGCTTCCCTCCAGTCCTGCTGTCACTACTTCCCAGCCTCTAAACTCCATTTTCCAGAACATCACATCTCTCACATGACTGCAGATCTCCCTCACATGACTCTCCACCCTTCTGCTTCACCTGATTACTGATTCACCTCACCTGTTAGCTACCTATATAAACCCCTTGAGTTTGTTTGCATGTTGATTTACAGTGCCTTACTGAGGCTTCCGGGCAGTTAGTCAGTTTTTTCGTGTGACCTTTGTTTTTTTTGACTTTGTCTTTTGACTAGCCCTCTTAGTACTGGTGTTATTTCTGGTTTGACCTTCTTTTCTGGATTTTGGACTCTGCTTTTTGGACTTCCCTCATGGTTACTGTTTTCTGGATTTGGCTTTTAACTGTGGGCTGATTTTGGATGCTCCTTTTGTTAATAAAACCCTTCTTTACTTCGGTTTGATCTGCAAGCGTCTGAATTCTGTCCAAAACTGACAATGACTAAATGAGCATGGTATTAGATTGACACCTAACAGTATCGTTATCAATGCATCTCTACTTCATATCCCCTCATTTAGACAGTAAAAATATTGTGTTTTCATCGTGCTTGCATAAACATATTGTGACTTTTGGTGGTTTTATAAAACATCTTCTGATTTCTGATTGTCACTTCCGACTCCCACCTATTATTGAGGGAAAATGCTCAGCTAGCTTAGAGACCCTCCATGATACCTTGTTTTATTCTGAAATATGTCACAGAATCGAAGGAAAATACTTCATGATTTCCAATTCTTGATTACTTTAAAACAAACCCATACAAAGCATTCCATTTAAGGGAAAGCCTTGGGTAGCCCTTCTTGCTCTTTCAAGGTTGGTTCAAGGTAGTTTACAGTGATGGTACAGGGAGAATATGCTTAGCACCCAACTACCTTCAGTACAGGGATGCACAGATTTTTATCCTTGGTTAGTTAAACATTTAAGGAAAAAAATAAAGCAATCACAACTCTGATCTCAACACACCATTACTTTTGGCACTCTTTCCACTAAGTACAACCAAAACTCACCTACTTATTCATTTATTCACTGTTGGACTATTTACTCTCTTCATCTTCCTGTAGCTTGATCTATACTATTAATATGGTGTGTAACATAGGAGACAGGTCAAGAACTGTCCGAAGAGAAGAAAAAAGACACACTCGCAAAAACTGTGAGACACATTAGTGAGAAATAGGTTTCTAGGTCAAGAAACAGTGCATAGAAGGTTATTGCTATGGAAACGATGAGAAATACATGTCCGTACTTTGGTAATCAGGGTTAAAACTCAGTGGGTGTCTTGACTGTATTGTTAGATGGGGGAACAGTGCGTCAACATTTGAAATATGCATTGTTAAAGCAAGGCTAGAACCTGCCCTTTATATTTTTGGAAGGCCGCCTGTGATCTCAACCATTCCCTTTTAATGCTATTGTTTGTTCCAAAATGGTCCGTGTTGTGCAAAGTCTTCAATAATGACTCTGCACACAAAACAAACATGTTTAGCCAAGGACAACATCCATCAGGAATGTGCACATAAACACGCACCAATACACACATAGTCAGTCCATGACTCCATAGAGAGGGAAGGTCAAACATGAAAAGCGCCTGGCATCAGGATCACCTTGTCCGCTCTTCCTCTTAATAAAGCCTCTCATATGTACAGCTCCATCAAGATTTGCTCTGGCACAACCAACCGCACTGAGGATGTTTTATGTTCCCAAGGATGAGTTCATTTCTAAATCAATTCCATTGCTAAATAGCAGACCTTCCTCTTTTCCTCTCAGGGCCATTTACAATTCATGTACATCGCAGACTCAATTTACTGTTGTGTTCATTAGCCTGTGTTCACCAGCCCAGCCTCAGCTACAGTATACAGCAAGCAAATTACATCTCATCTGAAAGCAATGGTCCTGAGACAGGGGAAAGAGACATGTTAGGATAATTGAATGTCAATATTTACACATGGGGATTCTTAGTCAACCCAGCCCACTATTGATGTATACCACTAAAGTAATTTCTCGTTAAATACATTTTAATATGCTTCTCTAACATCTGTTCAGAAACATTGGAGAGGTTTTGCGAAAGAGACACAAATGAATAATAATTAAAATGGCACCAAACCTTTGTAAAAAGGCAAATCTATGGCTGACACAATTATCTGTAGCTATCAACAATGTAGACGATTAAAAAACGCAAATATTTCAGCTGTTGATTTATCAGTTTCATGTTTAAAGTGATGTGCAACTAGATATGAACGAATTTGGTGGAAATATCTAATTGTGACTACAGTTTAAATTGTGATTGTTTCCTATAAATTAAGGTTCAGGCCTGTTTTTTTGGCCAAGAAGTCCAGAATATCCACCCTTGTTTTGGCTTGAGGCTTGACCCCTGAAAGTAGGGTGTGAGACTGCCAGTAAGTTGTGTTTATGATGTCATAACCCACGGAGGTTCAGTTTAATCAGATTGGCCTAACTTATCTACAGGCAGTTAATAAGCCCAGTTATGGTTCTCCATTTGAAACACACGATAATGTTTTAACTGTGTTAAACTGCAATTTCGATGTAGAAATGATTCATTTTCCAGACCTACTTCAAACCTAGCGTGACTAAACGATTTAACCTGAAGAGGGCAGCAGTTCACTTATGACATCAAGCGTCTGTGAGCAGATAGCTAAAGAAAAAGGGCAATGATGACTGAAAATGAAAGGCTGGGAATGTTTTCTTACAATGAACGACAAAGTCTTGACTCACAAAATGTGCTCTGCTTCCCAGTAGGTTTACATCACATGGTATCAGGTGGTATTGGATGTTGGTATTAGGGTATTTTTTGAGAGTATGAGTAAATGAACATGGTATTGGATGGATACCTAATAGTATCAGTATTGAATTATGCCAACTTCATATCATCTCATTTTCCCGGTGGTTATGACTGTTGACGACTTCTGATTTCTGATAATGCCATCATGCACTAACAGGGTAAAATAATATTAACCAATAATATCACATCTCCCACTTTCACCTATTAATTTTCCTTGGAAGCACAACGTTACCTTCCACCACTGGAAAAGAAAACATGCTGAAGCAGCAGAGCGGTCAGTAAACATTGGCTTTCCCACCATGCCTGCCGGTTTTCTGGAATGAGCTAATGTTCCTTTATAAACATGGCTAAAGCTCATCATGTCACATTACTAGCATTAGTCACTGTCATAATCAGCTGTATTGGCAACTAATTCAAAAAAGTTTGGCAGCTCATCTTGTCGCATTTACAACTACTCAATTAGGCTAAAATACAGCTCGTGTAAACATTTCATACAAAAAATACACTAGAAATGTGTTTGAACAGAGCTCGTCTAGTAAACTAGCACATTTGAACCAGTTAAACCATAAAGTGACTTCAATCTACATATTTATTATTTTTTCATGTCATATATTATGAGGGCATGGTGGTGCCTCACAGCGAGCAGGGCCTGGGTTCGATTCCCCGGCCGGGTGACTGGGGTCCTCTCTGTGTGGAGTTTGCATGTTCTCCACGTGTCTGCATGGGGATAGGCTCTAGAACCACCCCGTGACCCTGAGGGAGAAGCGGCTTAGAAAGTGTGTGTGTGTGTGTGTGTGTGTTATATTTGTATAATTTTTTCACCGATGGTATTATAGCATTTGATGAACAGAACCGTGTCATTTTATTATTATATTGTTTAATATTTACAGGCCACATTGAAGCCAAACAATTTATGATTATTAAAATTATTAGTCAATTTATTTAAAATAATCATTGTCCAATATTAATTTTTAAGCATTTTAATAATCTGTTTTCTCATTGTGAAAACATGGAACTTTCATCAACCATTGGATGCAGTAATGCACTGCTTAGATATCCCCACAGACAAATTTAATGCATGCATCCCCCGCCTGGAAATTTAGGCAACATATGTTGAGCTATTTACCTCCCCCCCAAGTGCGAGTCCACTTTTGACCTTCATGCAAATTCAAAGGCAAGCATCCTGTTCTCGTGCTGCCTCTTTGGGAGCATAACTGCTTCTTTCCACACTTGTGAAAACTCAAAGTTCATTTACAATGACAAAAAGCAAAGATCAAGATTTGTTTGAGGACGTTTCTGGAGGCTTGCGGTAAAAGGGACTTTATAAGGAGAGGTTGTTCAAGGAGAATCTTATACGATTGTCACTGATGACTAAGAGATAAGTAATTAACTCGCATCTTTGTGGAATGAGTCTGAGATGTGTGACCTACCACAGGCAGCTAGTGACGGCATCCGGCGTTGACATTAACAAGGTTGAAAGGCAATAAATTGACTCCTACAAAGGCTTAATTAGAGAAGTAGCTGTTCTAGACTATCTCTGAGCTCTGAAAGCACCAAGTGCTATTTAGATGAAAAATCTCAGTTGGAAAGGGGCTTCCTACACAGGCAAAACTGTCACCATAACTTTTTTTTACAAGAGTACTTTGTGCTTTGTCACCACATCCTGCACACCCTGAAGGAATGGTGGGGAAAGTATGACACATTTGAACAAATTAGCTGAGGCCGCTCCTAAATTTGTTCCCGCGACGAATGCCAAAGCCCTAAAGGGGAACGACAAGCATCCCACAAAGATAGCAAGTGGTGTTGCTGGCTCTCTCAGTGTGCTCTCCGAGGTCCACAGTTAATCCCACGATTTAGGATTATATCATGCCTTCAGCACGGAGCTGCAGATTAGAAGGACATGGATCCAAGTGCATCGGAGCTCCTGGTCCTCCGCTGATCCAGGATCAGGGCGCCGAGCGGCTCTCCTCATTGTTCCTCTGCTGTTAGCCAACGCGCGGCATGAAATGCGCGCTAATCCAGAGTGGAGCAGGCGAGGACGCGGCCCGCAACTGGCAGCTGTGTGATTGGAATGATCACTGCACTCCAGCCATCTGTGCGCCAGGCGCTCTGTTCACTTGGTGCAATCGTTCAGTTTCAAATCACAGCTGGACCATAACCAGCAGCACATCTCCTGTCAGAGGTTTGGAGACACTAAGCTTTGGGAAAAGTTTGGTAACACTTTGTTTTGATGCTTCATAGATGCTCAGTCTGTCTTTAACTAACAATCAACTAAATATCTATTAAATGCAACTGAACCCTAATCATAAACCTAACCCTAAACTTCAACCCTTCATGTCATTGATAATTATGAAGTATCAGCAGGAGGTTAGTTAATAATGAATATACCTGTAGATCATCTATATGGGACCATCTGAAAAAAGTGTGACCAAAGGTTTAATACAAATGCGTTTGTTTAATTTAAGATATTAAAAACCAGGGGTCTCATAACGCAGGATTTATGGCTTTGCAAGCTAATTTCAAGCTTAGTTCAGTCTAATTCTGAAGGTAATTTTGTGTCCCTTCTTACTAAGATACTTCACCAGTTTAGGATTTCAAATTATCAACAGCTCGTAGATCAATCAAAGCAAACTGGTGACTTTTTTTCTTTGTGGCATCGATCATATGAAGAGTATTTTAGCAGAAGATGAAAGACATATACACACACACACACACACACACACACACATTTATATATATATATATATATATATATATATATATATATATAAATACAGTAAACTGCAGGTATTTTTTTCTTACCTGATCAAAAAATCAACCAACTTGAGACAAGCAGTATATGTGCAACTGTCCAATTATGAGTCAATGTGGTTGGAAAAAGGCACAATCATGAAATTTGACAATAATTGTCATAAAAATAATTCTGATAAATGATTTAATTCCCTTTTCTTGGTCACTGCATGCATCTATTAACATATACATATACTGCAACAAGTGACTTTAAAAATCCATCTACACATATGCTTGATGAAGCCAAACTCCACAGGTCAGCAGAGCATGATGTGCCCTGGATCACACGGCTCGCTTTCAGGGAACCAGAGATACCTTAGCATTAGCTACCTAGCCAACAAATAAACAAACACTACTTAGCGCTGGCGTCTGACCATGTTAGAGCACCAAGGTACAAATTAGAACATTTTTGTTTTCATAACCTTCATGATGTGTCTAACGAAATACATTTAATGCTTTATATTTATATTGATTTGCCTCAATCCAACACCCCCAGTTCACACTGTTTGCTGTGGCATTATATAGCTCTGAAATCTAACCACTGTGGTAAATGCCTGCAGTCACCTTAAATAATTGCAATCATGTTAAATAACTGTGATTATCTCAAATAATTGCGATTAGGCGATTATGTAATAATTGTGACAGGCCTATGTTGGAGAGAGCGTTACAATATGAAACATTCATCAGGGCCGTGGCCGGGGCAGCACGGGAGTTCATGCGACCTGATGTGACTCTGGTTAGATTGGTTTCCCGCCCAGCAGATGTCTCTAATGCAGATTTGAAAGGAAAGTGAAGAGGATCAAGCTGTTTTTATAGGTCCAAGCAGACGTTTATGTGCTCACGTCCATTACGCTGATAAAAAACAAAAAGCATTAAAACATGCTCCTCTGAGATTATGTCAACCTTCCTTTGACACTCGCAGAGTCTTTATCTCTTCGCATCACTATCTCAGCCATTTACCCGCTTTCACCAGGAAATCTCCCAGGCCCTTTTTTCCCTCTGACTCATTCTATTTATCTTGATGTTGTTCTAGCTCACCCTTGCTTTATTCCTCCATATTGCTCACTCAATCTCTCTCTCAGACCTTTCATGGCAATGATACAAGAGGGTACCATGCAAACTGTCACTGGAAGCAGCAATGTGTTCATTTCAGCACAGTGTGATTTAAACTGGTTGTGTACTTTATGGAATACGGAACGGAATTGCAATGTTGGAGAAATATTTTCTCAGAGGGACTTGTTGACTGGCTCGCTGACTAAAGTTCTTACGGTGTGCATTCATTTCTCCACCTCTACATTTGCGGGATGCTTCTGAAACAGCCCTGTGATGCATCTCTCCTGTTGGCAAGGCCACTGACTCTGAGCAGAACTGGAGGAATTAATGACTAACTGTTTTGAAACCACCAGTAAAGGAGTTTTAACTGTCATAAGAAATGTTAGAGCGTTTTTTTCAAGATTTACCAAGTTAAGGTGGACAATATAACAATATTTTATTTTTATCATGATAAGTACACTTTTCTGAGCATGTTGTGAATATCGCCAAGACCTAAAGAACAACGGGCCACATTCACCAACTGTTTTTAAGAAGAGATTTCAGCTTAAAGCCCACTTATGCTTTTTGTGAAGATTCTGCCATTCACCAATGTTTTCTGATTTGGTATATCTTCTTAGGGAAGAACAGAATCTACACATAAAGGGCGAACAGTTCTGCGGTTTAAGACTTTTTAAGACCTTTCTCAGGAACATATTTGAAGAAAAACTTAGGAAGATATTGGAAAATGAGGCCCATTGTAAAACATTGAATTAAAATCATTGTAGTAGTAGGTTTATCAGTGTTATAGTACTTTTAGAACTGGCAATACAGGTTCTCTTTTGTCTGTTCCAACTTATTAAATGTCAGAAATCAAGCTGTCATGATTCATATTGTGTAGTGTTAAAAATATACAAAAAAAAAAGAATGATAATTAATATTGTTGCATATTCTCTAGAGGCTTCATGAGTTCCCTTTTTATTGAATCAAACCAGAGATAACAAGGTTAAAAAGGAGTTAAAGGAAGCCCTCATGGCCATTTATAATAAAATTCTACAAAAATGTTGTTATTCTTATTATTCTACATTTCACATTCTGCAAACTACTATATTTGATTAAGCAGGACCAATCAAACCAGACTCCCAGTATAGTTAGGACTGAGTTTGAATATACAATTCCAATGATATATGTAATAATATAATGTATATCATTATACACACCATAAACAAAAAGCCAAAATCTTGCTTGGTCACCTTACCTAAATCCGCCTAAGTCACTTTGCCGAATGAAACATGCATTCTGTTCCGACGATACGGACTACACACTCCTAAAAATGTATGGTGATGTGATTTATTGTGAGAACAATATTGTAACGTCATATCTTCTAGCCCTACGGCACCCAACTTGTGCATGCATTGCAATGAAGGCAAATCAACTGTAAGTACTGGGATCTGCAAGACCAGCTTCAAACAATCATGCAGCGTTTCTTCTGTACATGCACATCGAGTAACGTTGTTCACTTCTGACATTAAAAAAGTGTCAGATCACAAAATGTGGAAATAATTTTATTATCGAATGCATAGTCTTAAATATATGGCCTTGGATTTTTATTCCAACATATCACTTTGAATTGAACTGAATACTTGAACCACAAAACACAAACATGGCCAAATCAAAAGGTGTTAGGGACACATTACTCTTTTCTCTCCCTGGCCTCTATGAATTTTTGCACATTCTTAGCATCACTGGCTTTATTTTTTTGTTTGGCAAGACTCCTTTAAGGCTCCTATCTTTTGGGACATCTATGAGAAATCATCCGTCTTCAGCCTCATTGACTCTTACTGTCCGTGCAGCAAAATGAGATTACCAACTGCAGCGGTGACTCAGCCTAAGCAGTTGGTGGTTGCATTAATTATATTTCACTTTTGTCAGCACATTAAATGCAGACACTGGTGGCAGCTGGCATGTCATAAAGTGTCGGACGACTGTAACATTTGGGCTTTTTGACCTCCAAACAAAATGGCTGATTTTCTTTTTTTCTACCCCCCCCATACTGTCACTTAAAGTCAGCAATCAGCAGAGTAACAGGATGCCAACTAGAGAGGTCAATCTTACTTTATTTCTACAAGCTAAGGGCAGATTGGCCTGTCAGCATCACGCAAGAGGTTGGTGTAGCTGTAGCAAAGCCTTTCTCAATTAGTTTGTATAATAGAGTGATGTACAGTGTGTAAATACAATCTGTCATGAGAAAAAAAAAACTCTCTACATCGATATTTCTTTTGGACTTACATCACTGAAGTTATTCAGCTTTAAGAGACACTGACTGGTTATTTCTGGGTAGACTGTGTTTCGTGTGAAGCTCTGAATTAATGAGAAGGGCAGCCACTGAAGGGCACTGGGGCAGTGGTGAGTCCCAGCTAGCAGTAAAAATGGAGGTGGGTGACCCTTGCTTGCAGATGCACATTAATCATGAAGACATGGAACCATGTTCCTGTCGAAGAGGCCAGTCTCTTACTGGACCTCAAATGATCCCTTTCATTTTCTGCACCATGAAAGCATGCCTGGGCTTCTGAGGAGATGCTCATCATTCTATTAAGCAATTGTATTATGGTAAATGGTATGGATTAACAGTTGGCACAACATGCAGGCAACACTGAACTGCCTGCTAACCTGGCAATGGCAGGAGCCATGTTTTCTATTTCATTTGTTCTCACAATATTTTGTTTCTGTGCTTTCTGCTCACCACGTGGGCTGAAAAAAAAGAAAAGGTCTCTAGAATCGAGCGTCTGTTGGAGCCCATTTTCTCCACAATGAGCCGCATTCGGTTTTGGCCGTTAAGCCTCGCATCATCTGTCAGCATTATTTGTGAGTATTTCTGCTTAACAGCTCCAAACACCCTCTATTGTGTGCCCTCTACAGTCACAGAGCCTAACGGCGGATTGGCATCCCTCTATCTCCTCATTAGGTTGCCCGCTCCTCACCAAAACAAACATGACTCTACAAGGAGATCTGACTCAATAAGGCTGACAAATTGCCTTCTGTCGCCCTGTGGGGATCTCTCTCTCTGCTTTTTCTTCTTTTCCTCTTCTCATTCCAGGCCGAAGGAGATGCTCAGATAGGCTTCAATCTCTTGGTTTGTTTGGAACCCAAATGAGCTGTCCTGTGAAGTGCCTGGGAACGGAGAACTCCTGAATTTGTGGCTGTCACACTGGGAAAGTGCAGTTAAGGAGAAGCACTGTTTGTGAGCGGCTTGTGGAATGATAGGGTGCTTACAAGCGAGTTGACAGGACAGGTGTGAAAAATGAAAAGCCATAACCTTGCAACCAGATGGAAGATTATTCTCAAAGAAAAATGATGGGGTTAAAAGCCTTGTTCATATGCTGTAACAGTATGTATAGTAGTTGTATGTATAGTATAGTTGTCACTAAGCCTGTGCCTGTTGATGGTTAAACAAGTTACTACCGTAAGAGCCTCTGCTCATTTACCGCCAGTTTTATAAACATATAAATATATATATATATATATATATACATACATACATACTCACTGGCCACTTTGCTAGTTTGAACCCATTTTTGCCTTCAGAACTGTCTTAATTCTTCATGCCATACTTTCAACAAGGTGTTGAAAACGTTCCTCAGAGATCTTGGTTGGTTATTTGAGTTACTGTTGCCTTTCTATCATCTGGAACCAGTCTGCCCATTCTCCTCTGACCTCTCACATCAACAAGGCATTTTCATCCACACAACTGACCGCTCACTGGATATTTCCTCTTTTTCAGACCGTTCTCTGTAAACCCTAGAGATGGGTATGTGTGAATATCCCAGTAGATCAGCAGTTTCTGAAATACTCAGACCAGCCCGTCTGGCACCAACAACCACACCATGTTCAAAGTCACTTAAATCGCCTTTCTTCCTCATTCTGATGCTCGGTCTACACTTCAGCAAGTTGTCTTGACCACCTCTACATGCTTAAATGCATTGAGTTGCGGCCATGTGATTGGCTGATTAGCTATTTGTGTTAACAAGCAATTGAAAAGGTATACCTAAATACCTAATAAAGTGGCAGGTGAGTGTGTGTGTGTGTCTGTGTGTATGTATATATATATATATATATATATATGTGCAAATATAAAAAACTTCAAAATGTTTTAAACATGATGTAATCAATTAATTACGGTTATGTTTCAATAAATACGGTTATGTTTCAGCTCTCAAATCATGCTGACCTAAGTGGCCACAGAGACCAAAGCATCAGATGGTAAAGGTCATGTGACAGTCTCAATTCCAATTGTATTTACTACACTGTAAAACAAAAGTCTGGCAGCCCTGTTAATTAATAGTAATTAATTCTTAGAAATACTGCTGTTTACTGTTCTAGTTATTCAGACATACTGTATTTTACCATAATAATTACAGAACAAGCCATGAAAATATACACAAATATCTGTGGAAAAAAATAGTTTTTTGTGAATTTACATTCGGCTTCTCTAAATTAACAGTAGTGTTTCAAAAAAACAGGAACTGACCATTACATTTTACAGTAGTTGGACAATGTTTTTGAAGTGTAGAGTTATCATGGTTTCATGGCCAAATGAAAGCTGACAATATACATGCAGAACATTTACTGAATTGCATGTTTATGAAGTTCTTTAATTTGACCAAGATTAAGTTTCAACTCACAAGTCATCACTTTTTTTGCTTGCACATCAACTTCAGAGGCAAATTACTGGAAGATAAATGGTCACTGTTATTATTATTGTTGTTACTATTATTATTAGTAGTAGTAGTAGTTATAGTAGTAGTTATAGTATCTCTGTAAGCTCATCTCCTAGTGCTTTTGGACACATCATCAGACAATCCTGGAAGCATCCGTAGATACGGAGATTAGGGTTAGGGTTATATATTATAACAGCAACACTTTTTCTTGTGGTAATTTTTAGACAATAATAGACTGAGTTGAATCTTCATTGCTGTCAAATAAAAGGTAAAGCAAAGGAAAAACATGGTTTAATGATTTACCCCAGTTATATTCCACATGGTTATCAGAATAAGATAATTCTGTTACCAGCACAGGGCCAAACATGAGGTACTTGCAGTAAAGAAAGTATTCAAATAATATGCAACAATTATAGGAGCATGATAAGAATACAGCACTAAAAGAGGTTTTTAGAGATTTTGCAATGAGTGTAGGGAGAATGAATGACAGTAACTGCCTGGATTTCTTTTTGCCTTTAGCTTCTTCAGAGTTGAATAAAGCGGCGATTGGTATAACCTGTCATTCAGAGCCTACATGAGAAGCAGCAACAAGGTTTAGGAACTCTTTGGCTGAGTGTATGCTAGGAAAAAAAAATCTTATTAACTTCTGGTATTCAGAATCAGGGCCTTTATCTACATACTGGAATGAATGTGTTCTCTCCTTTTAGCTGTAAGATATGACTTATTGGTTTGATATTGCAGGAATCAATGCCAAGTTATCATTACCTTTCATGACACTCCATAGATCATTTGACATTCCTATGTCCTTTGTGGGCATAAAAATATGCTTACATGATTAATATACTGCTTATGGCACATAAAATACTGCATGTGGAGCACAGACTAAAGCAGACCTAATGGATAATGTCCATTCCTGTAATTGCTCTTTATAGGTTCTAGTGTCCCTACACTACTCCCAATGCTAGGGAGTCCTTAGCCTTTTGTATTCCTCACAGTAAGAGGGAGGCCTGGGGTTACTGTACTATTAGCTTCTGGCGAACATCAAATCAGAGGGAGCAGGACTCCCGTTAGAAGAAGCTGACAGGGTGCTCGTATCCTACTTGCCCCAGATGGCTAGGCACATGCTGTGACCCCCTCATCTTCCACCCACATCGGCTTATGGAAATGTCACGAGGCTTGCCTTTAAGCTGAAACGGGAAAACTGGAGGCTACACGGTCGTTCCAGCTCTGCAGATGTACCAAGTGTGACGTGCCTGAGTTTCACTGAAAGTTAGGTTAAAGAATGGGGACAAAGTGGCAATTTGTGTTGAATCACAGGTCTTAACAACATATTCCTTTTAGAACATTCTGCAGTTTTAAGCTAAAATCGTGGAAACACAGTTGGGATGGCTTTTTACGCTTTCTTGTGTCTCTCAGAATATTAGCAATTTTGTGAAACGCTTTCTAAGTCAACTAAATAAATGTTGCCCCACATTTGAAAAAATAAAAAAATCCCCCCAAAAATAAATTTAAGAGCATTTCACCATCTGCACTACTCTCATGATTTCCTTTTAAGTGACTGAGTCACTTGAATGCTTGAGCACCTTCTCAAGGTCCACCGAGACTTCCACTAAATCTAAAACACTGTGCAAAGCCAGGCAATTATGAGCCTTTAAAGGCATGCGGGGGTCGGAAATAACATTGATCACAGTGCACTGGGAAAGTACGCCCATGCAGAATTAAAAGTGAGTGCTCATAACTTCATAAAAGGGAGGAGAATAATAGATCAAAGGATAGAAGCTGACTGAACTCTGCCTGTTGGGACTAGCAGAACAGACTGCAGTAAGGCCACCAAAGTAGAGCTCATGACGGTTGAGGATGTCACTTTGCATGCACACTTTAAAACCCAGATTACACTTGAAGCTTCAAGTAATTCCCATGCACTTAATCTGTTTATAGAAGAGAAAGACCCCTGACACTTCACCAGTAAGGCATAGCTGAAATAGTGTCATGGCTGTCCAAAGACTTAGCTGTAAGTTTGCTGGCAGAGGTGACGAAGCTGGGCAGAGGCAGAGGTTATCATGGTCATTAGCCCATACTTAAATACAGAATCAGGTACAAGCTAAAGTACAGAGTATACTTCTTAGACTAAATAAACGTGTGAAAGGTGTACACAAGTAAAAATACTAGGCTTATATCATGTTTTTCAGTCGCCAACTTCAGCAAACATTTGGGGTCCGGGTTTATATATGCTTCTCCTGGCACACTAGGTTTAGCAGACAGCTAATAAATGAGAGCACACTGTAAGCACCAGTGATGTGCTGTAGAAATAGTGTGGTCCCATCTTCTGGTTAAAGAAAAATGCTTCACTTAGCTGTGTTCTCATTGGACAAAACAGGGAACATGCAGAGCTATGTGCTTATGATGTGAGATACCTGCTACTGCAGCAGGTGTTCTGCTGTTGTGGTGATGTTTGCAGGCCTACTTCCACTTGCAGTTTTCAAAAAACATCATAAACACTACACAGCTAGGTCTAAATGCTATATACTCTAAGTGTATCCAAGTCAGTACATCCAGACACCCTTTCCAATTACTTAATGCAGCTACTTTAAGGTGCATCCATTGCAGTCACTATACCCAACGCTAAGTCTCAATTAGAGGGATATAAAGCTCCCCACTGGTCTGTGAAGCAGTGGAATTGCATTTCCCTGAGTGTAGGTGCACCTTCGAATACCTCTGGGATGAGCTGAAGTGCTGTTTGTGATCTAGAACTAATCATCAGTACCTGACCTGTCTAATGCAATCAGATCTTCACAGTAATGTTGCAACATCTAGTGTAAAGCCTTCTCAGAAGAGTAGAGGCTGTTACCACAGGAAAGGAGGATAAATTACCTATTAATACCCTTCATTTCAGAAGAAAATCAATATGAACAAGTGTTTACAAACTTATAGCATATTAGGGCTGCATGACAAATCATCCATCCATCCATCCATCCATCCATTTTCTAAGCCGCTTCTCTGTCAGGGTCGCGGATGACAAATCATATTTTTATTATTATCACAATATGAGTAAGAGCTATGATAAGAGAACATATCAAATTACCTAATTTTACTGCCGACACAAACCATTAGAAGCCTAATGAGTGATTTTCCACTTGAATCCATGTGGGAGAGAGTGACTTAACCATTAGGCTAAACAACCAACAACAAAAAAACACACAGGCACAGCTCAAAAACACATCAAACATTAGGATTGTTCCCACACCCAGTATTATGTTTTAAGCGTGCGAGGCAGGAACGGCTGCTGTCATGACAAACGTATTTAACTAAGTGAAATAAAAAATAAATAAATAAACAATATTTATTGGTCCTAGTGTGTCTATATAAAAATGAAACATATTTATTTGTTTTTGTTGTCTCTATAGAAAACCTGATGAGGTAATGTTGACTGTTTCTCCTTCCAATGTACTTTCTGTAGTTCTGATGTAAGCAGCTGTTATTATTTCATTTCTTTTTTATTTTGCACAATAGTGAATTGTGCTATTTTGCTATTTGTTTATAGGAGGGGTAGATAGATTTCTGCATTATGGTAATAGTTTATCACTTCTAATATCATCATCATGATATCCAACAGGTTTATCACACATCACATGTTATGTCCATATCGTGCAGCCCTAGTGCGTATAGTATATAATGCAGCTCTGTGCTACTAAATGTACAATAGCTCTGATCGAAGATTTCATGTTGTGCAATGCTGATTACTGATGACTATTATATTCCAACATGCATGTGCCCCAGTATGTAATGTATCAACAAAGAAACTCAACCACAGCACTGCTTGTACTTCCAGTGGCTGGTTATTGGTGTAATAGCGATGCAACTGAGAATTTAAAGGCCCCTAAAGGCTACACATTTATCAAATTGATCCTTTTACCCATCGGGTGGCCATGAGAGAGAATGAACTGTAAAACCGCCTACGTTGCATCACCTTCATCTTTACATGCAGCATTGGGGAGGCGGGGGGGCGGGGGGGGGGGGTCTTCCTTCTCTTTCTTTAAGGGAACTGAACCGTAACTTAATGTGCATCTCCGATAATTAATTCCGAAATGAGAGCAACTCGTCCGGCACAGGCGTGATTAATGCTAGGCCATACAAATTGCCAAGCCAAGACTGAAACGAGCTGGCTGGTTCATTACAGAGTCGTGAGATAATTTTCAAGGATCCATCATCAAAAGTTATCTGATGAAAACACAGCGGTAATGAGTGGCCACAGATTTGCTGTGCCAAGACCCAGGCTGGTCCCTTGCCTCGGCTTCTCTCAAATTGGAATGCAACTGCCTCAAAAGCCCATTACAGGAAAAGAAAAGACATCCTTAGAAGGTTATTACTTGGTCTGAAAAACCCTTCTTAAAGGGACATTGCTGGTCATTTTCCTGTAACTTTGATAGCGCTGAACCATATCCACATCTTCAATGGTGGTTAAGGCAATGTAATTCGTTAATCAAAAGTCTTCTGGCTGTGGCATACATGAATGTGGAATGCAATCTAATTCCGACGAGCATTTGACTTGTTAAGTAGTACTGCATCCAATGGATATACAATAGTGTCCACAAATTAGTCATTTCATGTCTTGTAGGTCAGCCTTTAATTCTGCCCCAGCGAACAAAGAAGACTAGGACAGCGACGGCCAGTGGATTAAGAAAAAGAATCCCGTGTACTACAGAAGACATTTGAAAGAGAAGTTTCTACCTTTCCTTTTGCATTCATACTGAAAATAGTTGAAGTAGAAATGCACCAAGGAGTGTATCACATAAAGGAGTGCAAAACAGCATACAGCATTCAAAGAAAAAAGCTCAGGAGAGAAAAATACAGTATGTGGGCTTGTCTCGTTTTAGTGTCAGTAACTCTCTGAGGATAATGCTTTCATAGAAAAATGCCGCACCACGTTTCAGTCTACATTAGGCTTTAAAGCAAGGGAAACAAAGGAGCCTGCATTAGCTCAGCTGTGTCTAGGGTACTGTGCTTCTGCAAACCTCAAAAAGGTTTTGCTGTTTTCTCTGTTAACATGTCTGCTCAAAAATCACATCAACGACATCAAATATGTCTACTTATTCCTTTACTTACCTATTTTAAGCATCAATTCAACATATCTGCTATGGTCCGACCCGTTTCTCAGACATTAACATGGCAACTTGGGTGTTAGCTTGAAATAATTAATGTTATATGTAGTCCATGTTTAAGTGTGACATTAAATCCAGTGTAAATGAATGTACAGCAACATTGACATTAACTGACATAACACTGCAAACCGATGCGCTAACTGATGTTAGCATTATTATAGAGTTGAAATTTGGAATAATGTAGTTTAAATTTATTTTTGTAAAAGGTGTTTTGGTGACAAATATATAGAGAAAACCAAAGACATTACACCCATAAATGACCACTGTATCAGATGGCTGTGTCTTTATCTGTTTTCCAGTCACTGTTACTTTTGATTTGGATTCATCCTGATGTTAGCTGAATCTATTTTTTGGTATTATCTGATTATATAACATTAGAAGCTCTTTAAGATTATAGGAACAGATATACAGGCCTTCCAAGACAAGCTTATTCCTGATCAGTCTACTGACAGCAATCATCTGTGCAAGCTCCACTCCAAGCTACATTTCTTTTGTTGAAATGCTTAATCTTTAACTCTTTATTTGATAGAATAGCATGTAAGCTTTGTATTGTATAAGCTGTATAGCTTATTTTTACTGAAAGTAAATCATCCGGATTAACCAACACATCAGTTCAATGATCTACAAATCAATACTACCTATCAGCACCACTACATCAGTCTATCTGACCACTAAACACTTGTGACATTGTGTCTTAAGACATGTTCCCCAGTTAATAAGATGCATTCAAATCTGGACATTTCTTTCCCACACCCACACATCCAGCACAAGATTCTTCCATATCTCGTATTAGCCATACATCATCTCTTCCTACAGAGGTGTGATGAATACTAGCAACACCATCGTTTTACATGAATAATGTTTCATTAAATCAAGCATTTTGTGCTCTGATGCCCACACAGCATAAATCAGCATGGGGAATGTCTAGTTAACGGTCTAACACTATCGGTTCTCCTCTCGGCTCCTTGCTTTTCAAGGTTATCGCTGAATATTTTCAATGTACTTTTCTGTCCATGAATATCTCAAGAACAGACCAGAAAATCCTAGTAGCCATGGGCTAAAACTGCTCTTTGGCACTGGTCCAGCCAAACCATAACCCCTAACCTTAGGAAAAGACGTCCAAACTGGCCTCAAATCAAAGTAGAAAAAGGCCATTCCTGTCAACGGCAACCTTAGAATGTCAGGAGTTTCACCATGCAATCTGGTTTCCATATTGAAAGTCCCCCGCTGCTCTTTGCCCACGGCAAGCTTCAAACTCATGCTCTCCCACTCAGCAGGAGAGCTGCCTTTAAAAAGCAGCGTATGTTTGACCTTATAACATTGAAATGAACGGCTCTATCACACTAATGCTCCGGTCAAAAGTCCGCTGTCCCCCACCGAGAGATGAGTTGTATTTAGAATGTAAAATTAACTGAGCTCTGCTGAAGCAGTGTGGTGACATGCAATCAAACCAGGGACTCGGGTAGGCATGAATATGTATGCGCGCCGCTCAATAATGTAGGTACGCGCACAAGCTATACACTGACAGTGCTCTAAATCGATGCAAAGATGACCTAAACTTGGCAGGAGGCTCAGGCTTGCAAGTGACAACGTTTTGCAGATCCCTTGATTGTAAACACAGAGCACAACCTTAGAATCAAGGTCTTTTGTCCACAGTTCTATGCCAGTGAAAATACAAAGTACAAGGGCAAGTACGCAGCAGTCATACTTATTGAACTCGCCTAGTGGCAATGTCATTTAGACCGATTTCTCGAGAGCTTCACTTCTCAATACAGGTCCAGAAGGCATGAATTTGTGAGAATCAGCGACATCCTCGACATTCTGAGTGGGTATGCTTTATTTTCAGCTGTCGGAGCATAATCACCAATTTCTTAGTATTAAAGAACTCAAGTTTCCCAAACAAGGTATTTTACTAAGAGTGCTCCAAAACAGTCTACTACATTCTGCATCACTTAACTTAGATGTGTATGTTTAATATCCATATTGTGCATAGTATACATCGATCAGCTATAACATTAAAATCACCTCCTTATTTCTACGCTCATTGTCCATTTTATCAGCTCCACTTACCATATAGAAGCACTTTGTAATTGTAGTCTACAATTACAGACTCTAATCTGTTTCCCTGTGTACTTTGTTTGCCCTCTTTCACCCTGTTCAATGGCCAGGACCCCCACTGGACCACCACAGAGCAGGTATTATTTGGTTGGTGGGTCATTCTCAGCACTGCAGTGACACTGACATGGTGGTGGCGTGTTATTGTGTGTTGTGCTGGTACGAGTGGTTCAGACACAGCAGATCAGACACCTCAGTCCACCAACTTAAATTGTCCAGCCAACAGTGTCCTGTGATCATTGATGAAAGACTAGAAGACGACTAAAACAAACTGTGCAGCCCCAGATGAGCTATCGTCTCTGACTTTACATCTGCAAGGTGGATGTGTCTGAGTGGACAGTAAGAGTTTTGAAAAACTCCAGCACCACACTAAACACCTTCACCACGTCAGTGTCCCTGCAGTGCTGAGAATGATCCACCACCCAAATCAGACTTGCTCTGTGGTGGTCCTCTGGGGTCCTGACCACTGAAGAACAGGGCAAAAGGTGGCTAACAAAGGATGCATGGAAAAACATAGACTGGAGCTGATTAAATGGATGAGTGTAGAAACAAAGAGGTGCTTGTAATGTTATAATTAATCGTGTATCTTTAAACATACAAGCCTTTATCTTTTGTCCATGCAGCATTCTTCACCTAAGAGTGTGCTAAAGCTGTCTACTGTTCTGTATGACTAATGTCAGACATGACGTGCTGTGCAAGAAATGGAACATTTAAAAAACTTATTTCGTATACTTTGTATGATGCACTGATTTCATTATCCTGATGCTCTTCATGTACATAATACAGGTGACAAGGTCTGACACCTTGCCTCTTAAAAGGGGAAAATGTGAGTTTTGCTTCTTTAAATGACCGTGTTCCGATGTCCTAGTCAAGCTGGTACTAAGGTGGCATGAACAAGCAGCCATACCGTGTCGACAGTAGCCTAATTCTAATTAATTTCAGGAAGATTAACGGATCCCCAACTGAGATGCATGGTAAAACTGCTTAAAGTGATGGATTTGCCCCAGTTATTTGTAATGTTGAAACTCCAGCTGTGGCACTGATAGTACTGCTATTGGCTAGAGAACAAGGCAATCTCTCTATTGCCCCTTGCTAATCACTGAATGAGTCAATCCAGTGTCTACATGTTTGTGTGGGCAGAAATTTTATTGAATAAATGGTCTCTTCTAGACACAATGAGGTGTTCAAGAATGATGCAATGGTGGGACGCATATACACTGGACATACACTCACAGATTGCTTTGTTAGCAACGCCTGTGCACCTACTCATTCATGCATTTATCTCATCAGCCAATCATGTGGCAGCAGTGCAGTGCATAAAATTATATACATACAGGCCAGCAGCTTCAGGTAATGTTCACATCTACCATCAGTATGGAAAAAAAAAGAATATTTCTGCAACTGCTGATCTCCACACAACAGTCTCTAGAGTTTACTCAGAATGGTGCAATAAAGCAAAAACATCTAGTGGCCAGCAGTTCTGCAGACAGAAATGCCTTGTTGATAAAAGAGGTCAACAGAGAATGGCCAAACTGGTTTAAGCGGACAGAAAAGCTATGGTAACTCAGATAATCACTCTGTACAATTGCATAAGAGCCTTTTACAGTGCATAACACATTAAGGTAGATTGAGGTTGATGGGCTACAACAGCAGAAGGCCATGTCAGTTTCCACTTCTGTCAGCCAAGAACACAATGCCAAAGGCTGCAGTGGCCAGAGTTTTCCTGGCCGTGTTGATACCAAACAATCAGTGACTGAATGCCACAGCAACAGTATTGTCGCTCACCATGTGCAATCCTTCATTGACACAATTTACCCATCTTCTAATGGCTACTTCCAGCATGGTACTGCATGTCATAAAGCAAAAGTCATCTCAAACTGGTTTCATGAATATAACAATGAGTTCAGTGTTCTTCAGTGGCCTTCCCAGTAACCAGATCTGAAAACCTTTGGGGATGTGGTAGAACGGGAGATTTGCAGCATGAAATGGACCATAAACATGGACCAGAATCTCAAAGGAATGTTTCCAACATCTTGTGGAACCCATGCCATGAAGAACGGAAGCAATTCTGAGAGCAAAGGGAGGCCCTGTCTAGTATTAGTATTTTGTTTCTTATAAACTTCTTGGGGAGCGTACATCAGCCAATCATCTACCACATATTCGCGTAATCACAATTATTATTATTTGAGATGATCGCAGTTATTTAAGCTGGCTGTAATCATTTTCCACAGTTGTCAGATTTCAAAATCCTATAAAGCCTATAAAGTTTTGCTTGGTTATATATATTCACTTTTGTGAGGAACATGTGGCTTTGTAGTGGTGGGCCAAATAAAGATAAATCATTTTTGTGGTACATTACATGACAATACGCTTTTCTGAACATATAGTGGATTTTGCCAAAACACTGACCAACCTCATGTTTCCTTTCAACCAATCCCTGAATAAAGATCATTACACTAATGTTGAACGTACTATTTTAACAATTACACAGATTTACTGTCAGATCCAACTTGTCAAACTCAGAAATCCTCAATATTGTGATAAATATCATAAATTGTGAAAATATCTGAGTATCGTGATATGGCAAAAATATATCACTTACCACATTAAATTGTTAATCGCAATTATTCATGTAACAATTGTCAGTATATATTCATTACTGAGACAGTTCTAGACATGTGCAATCTTTCCTACCCCAGACTAGCTGAATGGTCAGTACAAAGAACTCCACTGACCAGTACAAAGAACTCCACTGACCACAAAAATGAAAATACATCCAAAACATATTAGAAAAGTTTTTTTTTTTTTTTTTTAATTGCTGACTTTTTACTCCACTGCCATCTTGTTTTTGAATCACCAAATACCAAAACCCACTTTTGCTGTTTGTCCTGGCCCAACGAAACCAGGCTTTCATCTCATGTCATGTTGGGACCCTGTGCCGTCCCAGAGGTCACAATAAGAGGGGATGTAGTTGTTTTCACAGGGACACCGGATCTGAAAGGACATCCCCTCGTTATCCCTCCCAGTGATGTTGGATGGTTTCCTCAGAGAGATAGTGGTGGGCCATTATCTTTGTCACCTGACACAGATGACACGGCCGTGATGGATCCCCAGCTTTATTCTGGTGTCTCTGTGGTAAATCTGAGACCATCCATTTGCTTGTCCTCTAAGAGGAGCTGGCCATTTCATCTGATACTTTCAGTCGGGATGCGTGGTGTACTCGGTAAGCATGCACGGCTCATGAATGATTGAGAAGGTTTTTACCATTTCTGTTTTGTCATATTTTGGGGTATAAAGCCGTGCTTTGCAGAAAAGTGAGATTTGATGCTTCCTCAAATATTTGATGTCATCCATTCTCGATTACTTGATATCGGCACGCAACTCTGCATTGATGCTCTGGACCTAAAGAAAACATCGCAAGGGTATTCTTTCCACTGTGAGCGGATTGCTTTTTTTTTTCTAAACTATTTATATATTTAGTACCTCATTTCTTCTCTTTCATTCATGCAAAAGCTTTTATGAGGCTGATCCTCATACTAATGTCTGTGCTGTTAACATGAGAACATTTGTCTCACTGTACTTTCCGGATGTACGCCCATCATCACTGCCATCTTCAGATACAGTCTGCCTGAGACCGAGCGGCTCAGACTGCCTTGACGCCTACCAGTAACTGTACTCACAGTGAAAAGCACAACACTTGCACTCTTGCAAGCAAATGCACATCATGCTCTCTTACTTAAAAAAAGATGGTGCTTCAAGGGATCTGCAGTAAAGGCAATTGTTCTATTTACAACCATTTCATTCCCTGGTCATTCAGACTGATGGAATGTGTACATGGCTCTTACACACACACACATACACACACACACACACACACACACATACATATATATATATATATATATATATATAAAACAAAATATTGCTCTGCTATTGTTACAATATCGGGCTTGCAACAATAGAAGAACTCTTTTCGGTGCTAAATAGAACCATTTTCAAAAAGGTTTTACATACACCAGATTCTCCATCAATCTGAATAACCATTTCACCATGCAAAGAACCATTTAAGCATCAACATCAAATGGTTCTATAAAGAGAACCACATCACCTATACAAACCATCTGCATGCTTAAATAGCTCTTTGCATGGTAAAATGGTTCTTCAGACTGATGGAGAACGTGTTGTATATGGTTCTATATAAACCTTTTGAAAATGGCTCTAGGGTTCTGCTACTTTTATGATGTCAAGTTTGTATCAACAGAAGAACCCTTTCCTGTGATACACAGAACCACTTTCAAAAAGGCTCTACATGGTCCCATATACAGCACATCCTTCACCAGTCTGAAGAACCACCTTGCCTTGCCAATAACTATTCAAGTATGAAATGGTTCTTTGTAGAACGCATGGTTCTAAACAGAACAGCTGCCTTTACTAAAGAACCCTTGAAGAACCATCTTTTTTTAAGCGCGTAGTTCCCAATTACTCCAGAGGGACACATTTAGAATGAGGATGCTGTTGGAGAGCAATGAGAGGAGAAAATTGCCAGGAGGAAAACAAGGCCAGGGAAATGAACTCGACTGTTATTGTGATCGATGCTGGCTCTCCTGGAGTTCTCCGTCCTCCGAACAGCGAAAACACGCCGCAGCCAGGAGCCTGGGTTGATGGCTTGAGGCTAATAAATAAACAATGTTGTCGCACGCTATCTACATCTTTCTCAACTTCTCTTCATCATCCACCTACTATAACTTACGCTATCAGCTTTCATTTCAAACAAGGAGACGGTGAGAAGGCAGGTCAGGAGAGCAAGGCAGTTGCCATTGCTGTTTTTCCTTTCTCTTCAATTTCCACAGCTTTGAATCAAACCTGTAAACCCATTGACATATAGGACATACAAAACAGACACACAGACAGACACATCTTTACACCAGAGGTAGTCTCATGCATCCCCTCACCCGTCATTGCTCATCATCTCAGAGCTGTGCTGCAGACTAATGAATGGTAAAGTTAATTTGGCCAGATTTGTTGCTCGTTTGAGAAAGTCCTGAGGAAAAGTGGGTCTTTTTTAAAAGGCTGGACCATTTGCAGCCCTCAAAACATTCACAATATGGAGTTTTCTTAACGCGGTTTTAACGGACGCCAACGGTTAGTTGGAATGTAAACATTGCCCATTTCAAAATTTAATTTAAAAGTTAACGGTTTTCCAACCGCCGTACTTACAGTGCGCAGCTGCCGCGGCAGAGCCGAGGACGGCGAGCAGAGTCAGACTGACAGCGCAGGACTTTGGCAACTCCATCGTGTCTCTGTAAGGCTTCAGAGGGCGGCAGTTATATCCTAAAATCTGAGACGGGGAGAAAAACAACGACAATAAACGTATTTCCGACGCGGGTCGAGCGCGTTCAGCTCCAGACAGCTGCTCCTGTTCAGCTGCTCCTGTTCTACCGGCTCGGCGTCAAGAGGGCAGAATGCTCACCGAGCGGGAAAAAGAGGCTCTTAAAGACACCCACAGCAGCTCCCACAGCGCCGTCACCGGCATCTCTCTCTCTCTCTCTCTCTCTCTCTCTCTCTCTGTCACTCTCTCTATCTCTCGCTCTCTCTCTGTATGTGTGTACGCATCTGTCTCTCTCTCTCTCTCTCTCTCTCTCTCTCTCTGTCACTCTCTCTATCTCTCGCTCTCTCTCTGTATGTGTGTACGCATCTGTCTCTCTCTCTCTCTCTCTCTCTCTCTGTCACTCACTCACTCTATCTCTCGCTCTCTCTCTGTATGTGTGTACGCATCTGTCTCTCTCTCTCTCTCTCTCTCTCTCTCTCTCTCTCTCTCTCTCTCTCTCTCTCTCTCTCTCCATATATCTACCCCTTCTTCGCTCGCTCAGTAACGCCTCTCATTCCAGAAGACTGGATTTATTTATTTACTTATTTAGACTATTTAGAATATTTGGATTGTCGAATTCAAACTCCGCTTGGAACGTTGCGATAACGCTGGCCAGTGAGGTCGCGCGCGCTCTTCAGACGCGCCGTGATGAATGCCTTAGAGAGTCCCGTTATGCGCGGTGGAAGTTAAAGGGGATTCCCAGAAGCCGATCAGAATTCCTTCATGAACCGAGTTGTTGACGTGCCGACGCATCCCCTTCAAAGTGCGAGTGTTCTCTTATGAAATGCGCGGTTCTAAACCAAAAACCCTGCCGAGTCAGAATCGTTCACAGTGGCAGTGATAGGAACCAGACGTCTGGAGAGCGCTTAGCATCTCTAAAAGCTATATCACAAACCGTTATTATGTGTTAAATGGTTAGAGATATGCTGCTTGATGTCTGAGAAGATTTTACCCTAAAAAATATGTTCTAAAGCCAGTCATGGTGATGCAAGCAGAGGACTGGAAAGCAAGTCATTCAACAATAAATAAACAGATAATTTTTTTTTTTTTTGGTTTTACAAATATATTATCATCGACACATTATATAAAAACTCTCACTGGTGGTTTTGCATAATAAATAAATTGGCTATATTTGTGTTGTAGGCATTGTGACCACTTGGACTGTATAACAGAAATATCTTAGCTCTGAAATCATTTTGCATTAAGTCACTAAACGTCTTCAGTTAGGACCACCTGAAAATACGAACACACATCATCCAGAATGTATGTAGATGGTTTCAGCGCTTCAAAGGTTTCGCTGTGTCTCGCTTATTGCTTATTTCCACAACTGCTGTCTGTTTTCGCACATGAGCAGACTGAGAAATCTGAAAGAAATCAGAGTAAGAGTTACATGCACTGAGAAATCTGATTACTGAGCTAAAATCCAGCTCTCTCCTATTTGGGTTTCTAAATCAGATTTCTAGACCTCTCTTTAAATGACCATTTTAACAACCAGATAACTGCAGAAATCTGGATTATTGAGTGCATGTAAACACACTCACTATCCTATCCACACCTAGTGGTGTACAACTGCTTTAACTGCCATTATGAGGTTACATTTACCTACACTACAAAAAGCTTTCACTTGTTGACGTTTTTCTTTTCTAATTCGGTGTTTTTAAAAATCCCAACACACTGCAGACACGAACTCCGCCATCCCCTCTTATCAAATTTGAGTGTTAACGTTGATGAAAACTGGTCAGGTAAAACATTACAATGATGCTATACAACACTGAGGAGACAGAGTTGAACGTGTGGCTGTGTATGAGGAGGAATAGTGTTAGTGGATCAGCTAAAGCATTTCAGAAATGGAAACTGAAACTGGGGAGCATCAATGCCCTGATGAACAGCAGTTTCCTATCACAATATTCTCCAGTTTATCACACTTTAGTTTGTTTTTTACACCAGTAACAGTAGCTGTAACTTACATGTTTAAGATTATTTGTTTACATGTTTGTGTTTCAGCTGTGCGTGGATCGTCGGATGCTCAGTAGCAGACATGACAAGATGCCGGGAGATAAAATAAAATTCCTAGTAATATCAGATGAGCTTCTGTAATACAAATTCATGAAATAATGTATTATGATCAGTGTCTTTACAACCATTTCACACCAAACCACTCCAAATTCTGCGGAAATTTAAAAGAATTGCTGGAATTCTTCCATCAGCTGCTGGAGGTATAATGAAATTATTAGAATGGTTCATTTAATTGTCATATCCTCACTGAACATTACAGAGGACTGCTTGTTTTTAACAAGACTTTTATCAGTTTAAATGAGGCTACAGTCCAGGCTTTCACAGCAACCCCCCCAGAGTTGAATTAACACCTACAGTGTTAACTGAACACCTGGAGTGTTGCATTTTGTCCATTTAAGTAACGTTGGGCACTAATGAACAGGGAACGCTGGGGATTTTATCTTATTTTTGATCTTAAAAGAGCATGATGTGGGTGTTAAAGTAACACTAGGAGTTCATTTCAACACTACAGGTGTTAATTCAACACTGGAGTCTTTTCTCTACTGGTCTGTATGGAGTTCTCCTTGTTTCTTTTTATGCCATATGGCAGGGGGTCCAAAGTCCGGCCTCAGAGACAAATGTGGCCCATGGATGGATTTTCATAGGCCTGTGGCTCCTATTTTTGAATGTGTTATAAGTGGTCCGCCAGCCAGTACGTTGCAGTTCTTCCTTTCACCTGATGGTGGCAGCAGAACCATGTGTGATTGTAGCAATGATGTTAGCTAAAGTGTAAGAGCTTTTCACCACTGACTAGAACTGCAGCTTTATTTAATGAACCACAATTAGTCACAACTACAGCCATAAAGCACAAACGTACCACTGAGAACTGACCAGTATGGCGAGATGGAAATTTGAATACTTTCTCATCGAAAGCCACGGAAGATGCATGAGCCTCATATTTAAAAACACTGTAATGAATTTATTATCAATAGACATGAAACAAAGCACATTATAGTAAATATTCAGGAGAGAAACAGAAGCAAATGCAGCTACCCGAGTCTCACAGCACCAACGTCTTATTGAAGCAGATTCAGTAGTTCAGTAATGTTTAACCCTTTAAGGGGGAGCAAAACATGGCTGTTTATGTTGGTTAATCTGCTGATCTGGTTTAATAAGTGATACTGTTTTGATCCCACAACCAGGGAAATTCCATCTCCGCATTTAACCCATCCATGGGAGTGAAACACCACACACACACTAGGGGGCAGTGAGCACACTTGCCCGGAGCGGTGGGCAGCCCTATCCACGGCGCCCGGGGAGCAATTGGGGGTTAGGTGTCTTGCTCAAGGACACCTCAGTCATGGACTGTCGGCGGTGGGGATTGAACCGGCAACCTTCCGGTCACAGGGCCAGTTCCCTAACCTCCAGCCCACGACTGCCCCAATAAAGGGATTTCTGAATGTGGTTGCTGCATTTATTGGATATGTAAAGAACATTAATAAAAATGCATAGATCTTTGTTTAGCTTTTCTCACAAACTGTATTTTTGAACCAGTAAACACTTAAAAAAGCATATAATTCAGCCATCCGTGGCTGGAAGTCCAAGAGAGCACAAGTGGCAGCGAAGGCTCGTTCTGCACGTTACTGTTTGCTGGTGATGCACATGACGCACATGAATCATTCACGTGACCTTCCTAGTAGGGTGTGCACATGCGGGTCAATTTAGGACGCTGGTTTATACATATTAATGACAGATTTGAGTCACTTACCTAAATGAGAGGGAAGCATTGTGTCAGTGAGATCGGATTTGAGCAATGAGGCTTATAATGTGAACATAACTTTAGCCTTCAGTGCTGTTGGATATGACTAAATTGGGGAGAAGAAGGGAAAAAAGGAATATAATTAATACCTTAGACATTTAATTGTTACTCTTATACAACTTAAGAGTTTGCCATGAATGCTTACCAATCCAAATTGCTCTGAACGAGTAATCAAAGTAATCAACAGAAAAAGAAGACGTGCATCTTTTATGAAGTGATAGGAAACACAGTAGCACACAGCAGTACAAAAAGATGTTGAAAACAAAGGAGTCCACTCTTTGTCATCCATCAGTTAGATAAGCATGTGTAAGCTGTGCTACTTGAGATGTAAAACTGAGCCGTAATTTTGCACTTTGGGAACAACAATAGCTCAAAAACACCTTTTTTGGGCGTTCACGTTCTCATTTCAGAATTTTTGGGATTATGACAGTCCGTCACATTGGAAAGGCCGAGAAAAAGTGCCCATGTTCCTCGATTAAATGTTGGGGATTGTCCATTTGTTGTGTGAGCTAACAATTACTAGCTATGTATAATTGAGAAGTCATAGATCATAAACCATGCGCTGAGACTTCATTTGAAAGAGAAATCAATTCTAGACATCAATTCCCAGCACTGAACGAACACATGCAGCGCTCATTTAAGGCCAGCTGGACGTAAATGAACTCTGTAAGCATACACTGTAAGCTTTGGGAATTTGGCTGGGCTTTTTGCAAAGAGATGTCTTGCAAAAAATAAGAAGAAAAGCAAGTTATCAGATTGAAAAAAAAAGCTTAAATGCAATCAGTTATCTGCAAAGTGAGAAAAAAAAATCACATTGTGTTTTGTTTCACTTTATCTCCTGGAAATCCACCAGCAACCTCATCTACTGTACATTAGGAAAGTAGTTCAAATGACAGATTTCTCTTTTGTGCCACTTAGAACAATCCCCCGCCACCTCACGTTAATTAAAATCTTCCAGTATTGTAAATGCTCACAAAACATCATAAAGCATGCTGGGAGCCCCCAGGTGAGACTTCAATATAAGATAAGTCACCATTTCTCCAGGCACCAGTATATTTCACATATTTGTAGGAGACATTTTGCATATTGGTACACTGTATGTCCAAATGTATCCAGATGCTTCTTTTAAGGGTGGTCAATGTGACGGTATTTTATATTTTATTTATTTTATTTTTATTTATGGCATTTGGCTGACGCTCTTATCCAGAGCGACTTACAATTTGATCATTTTACACAGGTAAGCCAAGGCATTGTTAGGAGTCTTGCCCAAGGACTCTTATTGGTATAGTGTAGGATGTTTGCCCAGGTGAGGATTGAACCCCAGTGTACAGTGTAGAAAACAGAGGTGTTACCCACTACACTATCCAACCACTACACTTTATAGTTATTGTGATATGTCACAATATGCTTTTCTGAATGTATCATTTGATAGTACTTAAAGCACATTTACTAACTGCACTTTTCATTAAAGAGAACAGAATTAGTTGTATTTCATTGGATTTAGTGCAATGTAGTTTTTAATTAAAGGCAATAGTTCTATTTAGAACAATGAGTTTTATATAGAACCACTTCAAGCTTGAATGAAGTGCTTTGGCTGGTGAAATAGTTCTTCAGCTTGATGGAGAATGTGTCGTATAAGGTTTTATATGCAACTCCATATTCAAGAAATTGGTATGTTGTGCAAAATGTAAGTAAAAACAAAATGCAATGATGTGCAAATCATTTAAACCCTAATTTTCACTGAAAATAGTTCACAGACAACCCGTCAAATGTCAAAACTGAGACATTTTATTGTTTATTGAAATTTTTTTGTCCATTTTGAATTTGCAGCCAACAACACATTCTAAAAATGTTGGGACAGGGAAAACAAAAGGCTGCTAAACTTGTGTAATGCTAAAAAAAAAAAAAAACTCCTGGTGCTTGATTGGCAACAGGTCAGTAGCATGATTGGGTATAAAAGCATCCCAGAGAAGCCGAGTCTTTCAGAAGTTAAGATGAGGAGGGGTTCACAAAAAATCTCTGTAAAAATCTCAAGAAATCTCAAGAAATCTCTGTATGCATGGCACAAGGCCAAAAAACATGGCTGGCTATGATCTCTGGGCCCTAATGACTCTGTAGTGGAAATCATTGCACAGGCATTGCACAGGCATTGCATAGGAACACTTCTGAAAACAGAATCAATCACTGCGTCCACAAATGCAAGAAGAAACTCTAAAATGCAAAGAGGAAACTACATAAACAGGATCCAGAAATGCTCCCACCTTCTCTGGGCCCAGTGGTAAACATGCAGAACACATTTTGGCGCTATATGGAAGAACTGTTTCACCATGCAAAGAGCAAAGAAGCAGCTGGTGTTCTCAGATCAGTGGACTGACCACCCCAGAGTCCAGACCTCAACATCACTGAATGTGCTTGGTATTATTTGAATGGTGAAAAGCAGAAAATGCAAAGCCAACTTCGAAGACTGAACTTTGGAGGTGTGTCTGCAGATTTCTTTGAGAAACTGAAAGTGAGTCTCCTGAAAAGAATGGAAGCTGCAATAAATGTAAAGAGTGGAAACAGTAAACGCTGAAAAAGTTATGTTTTTTTTTAAGTTGTTGAGGCTTCTGGTTAAGTTTCTGTAAAAAAAAATGTTTTCTGCTTTTTTTCCTGATGCTGTAAAATTAAAATGAATAAACTGCACTTAAAGGCCACTAATGAAAGGGTGGTCTCTAACTTTTTCAAAGTGTCACTGTCATAACAAAAGTTAATGTCTCCATAATAATAACTTGACTGGAGAAGGAATCGATGCTTTGATTTTTTTAATGTAGGTTAACTGAATTTTTGTTTCAAGTCTATTTGCCATGAAATGTTCACTCAATGTAAAGAGCAGCTGGCTTTAGCAAACTTGATTTGATATGGCAGCAACACGAGTTTGTGTCTTCTTTATTTATACTATTGAAGATGATAATATACTGTTGCTGTTTCTTATTTTGTCTTTTAACGCTTGTGTCATTTCAGCAACTGCCGATTCAAAGCCTCATAAATCTTTCTTAGTTGGCCAGTAAAGCTGATTCTGCTTGTGATTTGGATTTGAATTGCCTCCTAGAGAGCAGCCCATTAAACTTTCCCTCGCTTAAAAGCGGCACCAGCCCCCGCACGTCAGAGCCACTATTATGCAGGGTGGACTGACAGGTAGGCAGCATCTTCTGCGTCTAAGTTGTGCCATAGAAAAAAAAAAAACTAAAGAAAATGGGCCGTGAATGGGAAATGTCGTGCTAGGAATGCCTGGAATAGGAAGTCGGCTGTCTTCTGGCTGCCTGACCTAAATCTGCTCCGGAAGACGGCAGGCACATAGCAACTTCTAGACTTCGCTTGCTGTGATGGAAGTTGTAGTCGCTGGTGGAAGAGGTTCCTGAAAACTAGACAAACTGTAAATAGGAGATTTGCAGAGAGTGGGTTCTCAAACTGACATGATTTAATTGGTATATCCTGGAATTCCAGGAAACTTGAGAACTTGTTTGCCCCGTACTTGCGCAGTATAAAAAAACTTAAAAGAGGTCCAAGAGCATGAAAATAAAAAGAAATGCAAAAATAAAAAGGCGTGAAACCAGATGTAGAGACAAGTGTGAAGCTCTGGGATTAATCTGTTATCTTATTGCTGTGAGGTTCATCATGTGAGGATAAAAAAGAGCTACAGTCTGATTTTCACAATGATTACCATATAACAATTATTCAAATCAAACCTAGTGTAAGTCAGCATGCATTGGTGCCAACTTAGACTCTTAAAAAAGATGGTTCTTCAAGGGTTCTTTAGTAAAGACACTGGTTCTGTATACAACCATGAACACTCAAATAACTATTTGCATGCTTAAATGCTTATTTGCATGGTGGAATGGTTCTTCAGATTGGCAGAGAATGTGTTGTATATGGTTGTATACAGGTGAAATAGTTCTAGATAGCACTGTTCTTCTGTTTTTACAAGCTTGCATTGTAACAATAGCAGAACAGCTGAGCCACAATATTTTATGTCCATTCTAAAATCTTGGCTGTAAATATCTCTCAGTGTGTGGTAATGTACTAGTATAGGCTGAAAAATATAATATGAAAATGCTCTGCTTTAAGCCTTAGCTCACCTGTAACTGCTTTTCTCACATCTCCAGCAGGAAACTTTTCTGCAAAATTAGAATAGTTTCTTGTAAAATATCTCTGTGTTGGACTTTTCATGAAGCTGAAGTCAGCATTCATTGTTCTTCCACCTTAAGTAGTGCCTGAAGTACTAGAAGATAACTGCTGCACCATTTAAAGTGGAATAAGTAGAATCAAACAAGAAGCCTGCAAATGAGAAGCTTCTCAACTTTAATGATTGACTTTCTTGTTGAAGATTAAACATATTAGGAAACCAGCTGGAGTGATTATAAACACAAACAAGTCCATTCATCTCGATCATCATCGATGTTCACCTTAAATGTTTCTCTTTTCTGTTCCGTTCACTACTAGCAAGGATGAGATTGTTGTCTGCATTGCTATGGTGACCAATAGTCTGCATGCAAATCTTCAGGGTTAAATGTTGGTGAATTGGCAGATATAGGCTACATTAACTCCAACGTTTAAGACCATTTATTGTTAAAACTGTTAGAATAATAAGCAAAGCTTTATTTTACTGCAAAGGAGGAGGCCGTATGTTGCCGACCCTGGCCCTATGCCAATGACTGATTATCTAATCCAATGACAGAAGAGTAATGCAAGTAGTCCATATGCTTGCGTGATTTGGGGCTTGTCTAAAATTGCTGTCCCCAGCGTTTAGCTACATGATGAAGTTCTATACGTTTTTAAAGTTCACTGTCAAGTCAAACAGTACCAAAGTCAAAACCACACTGACAAATTTGCAAAACCTTGCGTTGAGAGAAGGTTTGTGGGTATAAAAAACTGGGGTGTCTATTAACTTAGTGTTTGTTAGCAACGTTAGCCTCCAGTGCTAAACTGAAGAAGCTAACTTTGTACACCAAACGTGTCTTGGCTGATCAGGCTAAGGTTGAAGAATGTATAAATTTTTCACCAAACCATTACTTTAAAGTTTATTTTGACAAATGTTGATGGAGGCCAGCTGTTTTACAGGTGCTTTTAAAGACATATTCTAAGTATAAATGCATCTGCTTTTATGTACTGTAACTGAGTACATTTGGGACAGTGTATTCAGTATTTTGCCCTTAGTTCTTACTGGCTGTATCTAATATTTGTGTTCTTTTTTTCACCAGAAAGGAGCTGAACTATGCCAGACATGCCAGTGAAAGGTACTAAACAACAGTCAAGGTGATCCCATTTGCAACAGACTCAGCTTTATTTCATTCAATATTCTAACTTTTTTTTTTTAGTTGAAGTATCCCTTTAAACCTCTCCCTCCTCTCAAGCCATTTTTAGTGCTGGCAGTATGTGAGCTGAATGTTTTCATTGGGGTCTGGCTGAGAGTGAGTGTCTAAGTACTGGTAGGCCTTCTCACCACAGCAATACTTTCATTGCCGATTTAAACAAGACTTACCATATTACTGATATCAATGATCGTCTCTGGCAGTTCAGACATAAGTGATTTGATTCGGCTTTAATTCACAGTAGGATACAGTATAAAATGTAGTCTGCTAATGCTCCATTATCAGTAATATTTAAAATATAATGTTTTGAATGATATTATGATTGAGTCATAATAATCTAGTAAATTAGCAATAAAAAAGCTTTAGACTTATTATGTACATCTGCTACCCTTGATAATACAATAACAATAAACAATAATGTTCATTATTTGTGTCTTTCATATAACTTGCATAACGGCCTCAGGAGGGCTGTAGTTTTGGAATAGCACCAATGACACAAATCCCAGACGTTGAAAACCTACCATTTTATTACTGTATAATGATGCTGCTCTGTTTTTCTCCTTTTATTTAGTCGCTACCCTCTCACGCTGCTGTGATGGAAATAGATTTTCAATGTACAAAAGGTCTCTTGGGCTCCATCTGCCAAAGGCATCATCTGACAGACAAGCCATTGAATAATTACACACTATTTAACACCATTATATATGTTCAAAATCACAGGTGTCTCTGAGCCCCCATATATATATATCGAATTCAGCAAGTCACACCTATTCATTTACATAACGCACCCTGTAATGGTGATTCATCTGCCTGGCTTGTTCAGAAGGTACCGTTTTCATAATCTGCATAAGTGCATTCAGTCCTCATTCATCTACTGGCTCTATAGACTCCCCCTTAAGGGCTAACCCTGAGCTTTTTTTCTGGCTGGGTGTCAAGTTATGAGGTCTACACTGAAGAACTATTAAATTACAAGGCCAATTTCTGACACCCTTTTCCATCCTTACAAATGGGTTTAAGGATAAGGCCTCAAAGGTCGCAGGGTATTGAATATTTGAAGAACCTCTGTACACATGCTACCAGCGAAGCTTCAGGCGCATGTAATACAGTGATGTGAATACGAAGGCCATTGAGTAATAGTGCTTTCTATTGCTTATCAAAGAAAAAAAGAAAGAAAGAAAGAAAGAAAGAAAGAAAGAAAGAAAGAAAGAAATCTTCAGATTATGAAGAACCATTGAACAGAGTTCCACAACCCATGAAATAACCCCAAACCCACTGGATTTGAATGTAGAACTGGAATGGTATGGTTCTGAAAACAAATCTTCAGATTATGAAGAACCATTGAACAGAAACCTACTGGATTTGGATTTAAACTGGAATGGTATGGTTCGGAAAGAAACTCATTAGATCACAAAGAACTACTGAACCATTTTTCATTGTTTAGATTATTGCATATTGAGTTTTACAACTCCCTGGATTTTGAAGTACTACATAGTATACTTCTGAAAACAAGTCTTTAGATTATGAATAACCATTAAGGAGACATTGTCATGTCTAGATGATTGCGTTCCACAACATATAGAATGACCCAATACCCATTGGATTTGAATGTAGAACTGGCATTTTATGCTTCTGAAAACAGACCTTTAGATTACGAATAACCATTGAGCGATTTTTTTCATGTCTAGATAATTGCATACAGAGTTCCACAACTCCCTGGATTTCAAAGTATAGATAGATAGATAGATAGATAGATAGATAGATAGATAGATAGATAGATAGATAGATAGATAGATAGATTCAACTTTATTGTCATTACTCAGTACAAGTACATGGCAACGAAATGCAGTTAGCATCTACCAGAAGTGCAAATAGTAGCAATAGTGCAATAAATAGACATAGTACAACAAATTACAGTATATAGAATAAATTACTATTATAGATATGCAAAAATAGATTCACTAAAGGTGTGTAGATATATACATGAACATGTTGGAGATGTACACTGTATTGAATAACTGTTGCGATGTGTTATTTACATGGCAGTAGAATGTTAAATTTGTGCGATGGTAATAATAATTAATAAAACAATGAATAAAACAACAGCTCTGATTGGTGAGTGTAGTATGAAAGGCAATGTTCATAGTCCGCTGTGTGCAGTATGAGTGGTAGTGTTATCAGTGAGGTGTGGAGTTCAGCAGAGTGATTGTGGAAGGAAAGAAGCTGGACCTGAGCCGACTGGTTCTGGCCCGGATGCTCTTGTATCTCCTCCCGGATAGTTTACTTCTGAAAACAAGTCTTTAGATTATTAAGAACCATTAAAAAGACATTGTCATGTCTAGATGATTGCATACAGAGTTCCACAACATATAGAATGACCCAAAACTAATTGGATTTGAAAGCATGGTATCCTTCTGTAAACAAATATTCAGATTATGAAGAACTATTGAGGAGACATTGACATGTCTAGATGATTGCATACAGAGTTCTACAACACAAGGCATGACCCAAAACCCATTGGATTACATTGTAGAACTGGCCTGTTATGGTTCTGAAAAAATAAAAAACAGATCACAAGGAACTATTGAACCATTTTTTTCACATCTAGATGACTGCATACAGTTTCCATTGGATTTGAACATATAACTGGCTTAGTATATTTCTGAAAACAAATTTCAGATTACAAAGAATCACAAAGGCTACTTTTTTATGTAAAAGTAAAAATCTTAATATTGACTGTTATTTACACTTATTTACTTCATTATCCTAGTTCTGTTTTTCATATTAAGCCTTGTTTTAGACTACTAATGAATCCAGCATGACCACCACTGAAAAGAACCATCCTTTAGTAGGCTACATTGTATGGATCTCATGCGCATAGCTACCCATTAATGCAGTGCATCTTCCCAGCATTTCAGTAGTCTTAGCGTTTAAAAAAAAAACCCAAAAAAACAAGATAGCACTGCTTTAAAAGTCTTCTTTCTCTTTTGTAGGTAATATTATAAAGGTGTGCGGCTCAGCCGCTGCATAGCCTAAAACAGCATCACTGAATTAAAAACCACCTCTAGCTTCTCCTTGACTCCGCTAAGCTTCTCCACTTTGAGGTGTGAAATTTTCATCAGCTCAGTAAAACCACAAACTTTCTCCGAGAAACAGAACCCCAGTGGCATGCTGCGTTTTAACATCTCTCACCTCGGATCACCTCGGGTAACCTGAGAGAAGAATGGCCCCTGTCTGATCTGCTCTGTCTGATCTCCTCACCCTCCATCTGAGCACATGTCAGGCAGAGCCTGCAACAATGCTCGTCAGGACTTTCCCACACTCTCTGCCTTCCTCAGCTCTGCCAGCACAATGTCAGGGTAGCGGGAAGGTGCAAGGCATGGATGTGTGCTTTTGCACCATTTTCTTTAACCAGCCAGAAATAGCCTGCAGTGACAGTGAACCCCTTTGATAGAGTTCAGGCAGACCTTGTGCTGGGAAGGAAGCGTGCTATTGCTGTTGTGTCCAATGTAAGAGTTAAGGACAGGCCTGAAGAGATAAACAAACTTTCCAAGTATGTCTCCTGGGGTAGTAACTGATAAAATAAGGAAGTGAAATAATCTGTTTTTCTGTGCACTGTCCTTTGCATGTATGTGTTCCAAAGAAAACAAGAGCATGTTAGGGTTGTCAGAATTACTTGGGGCAGTACCCCTCTTGTTACTGTAGTGGTACCCTCAGGGGTACATCCCAGTACCTTTAGTCAGGGAACATAACTGTACAAGAATCCATTGAAATTATATTTTCTAAGCTGTACTGACTCCACACTCCCGGTCTCACCTCCAGGCTTTTTATTTTACTTTTCTGATTTAAAACATTCGGTTATGAAAAGGTACAAATACCTACTTTTCCACTAGGAAAAACTCATGCAAGATACACCATTGGACCTTAAAACCACGCTTGTACTTTTGAGGGTACACTTACATTGTTTATACCTTGATGAATGAATCATGTACCTGCATAGTACATTTATTTCTAACAGTGTATACATGAAAATATACGTCCTCGATTAATTGTCTTAGAGACTAATTTGCAATTTGAGCTGAAACAGTGCATCTTCAGTCTGTTACAGAGCTGTGTTTAGTAGTCTGAACATTCTCCACAAGGGGAGCTATTGTGTTCTTCCAAGTGGCCTTGATTTTATTGGAAAAAGGAAGTTAGTGATGAAGTACATTGAAATTCATGACGCAGCATAAACTGGCCAAGTTGTGATGTCAGCATTATTTTCATCATGGCGGAGAACGTACAGTAAAACGATGGAAAGCAATCAGAGAGACTTTACAAATATGATAAATGATAATGTAAAGTGAATTTTAAACATATACAGTTAACTCAAATTGTATTTCTCCTACATAAGGCCAAAACCGATAGATGCCTACTAGCATCTGCCTTCAACAATAAACTGCAGAACTGAACATCACAACCTCAATGTCTTGTTTGTCTCTCACATAAATGCACTCATTGGGTGAGCTAGATCCTCTCTGGAGAAAACTACCACCCCACTTGTGCCAGAAAACAGCATTAACATTTAAATTGCTTATGTGTGCCTCACTGAAACAGAGTAAACCCACACCAGCAGGATCTCACAATGCATTTTGTAATTAACTTGCAGCTATGTAGATGAAGGAAAATTAAATGTTTTCTCCTTGTATTTATTAACTTAAGTCTAGACTGAGCCAGTCAGCAGACAGCTAACAGACTACTGTTACAATATTTATTCAGGTTTTTCAGAAATATGCACTATGAAACTGCATAATACAAAGAAAACAATATGCTTAACAGAAACAATTTAAAAGCAATAAATTGAATAAACTAACATCTGCAGATACACCGATGATGTTTTTTTTTTATTCTGGTCTCTTTTGTATTAAGAAACTGTCAAATGGAGACATATTTCTGTGCATTTTTGCTATGTTTACTCAAAATAATCAGTAAGAGCCCTAGAACACATGCTTTTCAATATTTTTAGTTACGTTAAGGATTTTTGTGAAATAATTTAAATATCTACATTATTGTTGGTGCTGTTTTCTAACATGATGTTATAGCATTTCTCCACAAGGTTAAAGAGTTCTCCTCCGAATTTAGATCCATGCACCCGAGTACCGAACTGGAAAATAGGCAGCAAATAAATAGATTTGGAGGTGGACAAATAACTCCCTCCACTACTCCATAATCCTCTCCAGCTAGGATTAGCCACTCTTTGCATGGCCTAAATAACACCTTGAGCATATGCATATGTGGAGACAAAATATTTCTCATGCAGAAAAAAGACATTGCAGCATAATTGCATCCAGAGCCTTCATAAATATACCGATTATCGTTATCTGTCAAGGTGTGGGCATGTAATGTATTTTTGAACTGTCGCTTTCATGCCACTTTACATAAGAGCATGTGCCAAATGTGAGCCCAGCTGCGTTCAAATTAGAAATGCTAATCGGAATTAGCATTTATGATGCTATCATTTGCCATGCTGTTTTTGTTTAGGAAGCTTCTTTAATTATAAAGGCTCGTTTATGATGCATGGACCACGAGACGGCTTGACAAGTCTTCTCTAGGGCTCCATTTGAATGTTTCCAATTGTGATCGCGACGCTAGCAAATCTAGCCAGAGAAGGGCAAGCAGTCCCTCCTCGCACATCCCGAATGATGGAGAAACTCCGGGAGGAGACGAGTTCCATCATTAAACGTGGCAATAAAACCTCCTTCTCTTTCAGTAAGGCAATCCATTCATTCTTCACTCCAGCCCGCTGGCTAAAGAAAGGCCGAGAAATCAGCTTAGCTCAAAGTGGCAAAATTTGGCAAGGGCCGCTCATCAAGTTGATTTATAGCCACCTCAGTGACACCCATCATTGCCGTAATAGCGCCTTATGACTGATAGCCTGGGCGCCATGGCTGGCATCAGGCTTAGACAGAGGCTGCACTGAAGCAATGCCGATTTGCCTGCTATGTTGGATCAGGGGGTACATCTGTTATGAGATGACACGAAATATTAATAATGGGCGTGACAGCGTCAGGGTCATATGCATGTCACATATGGCAGGGCAGGGTATTAAGTGAGATCCTCTGAGACGCTTTGAGTCCACTTTGCCTTTGGCCTGTATGACTATGCGAGTGTTGAGGGAAAGATATGTCAGTCTATGTTTTAATAATGTTCTAAATCCTCCACTGTTACCATGCCTCACTGGTTTGCTGTCCACAGCAGCAGAAGACAAATTCTGTATTCAACACAATCCACATACCATCTATGCCAGTGATCTGCAATACTAACATGTATTCAATCTTTACTTTACTTTATTCTGCAATCTTTACATGTAACTCATGTATCATATTCTGAAAAGCATTAATACTTCAATCAATAGATGGTTCTATGGAAAATGCATCGGAAAACATAATGATGCCTAATAACACACACACAGTCATACCTCCTATCCATTGCTGTGTTCATATTTCCTAGCTTCTGATTCATAGTTCAGTATGCGTTAAGAATATACTATGTGAGTTGATCACAGCTGGTGAGCATCAAGCTGTATAATCTACTTCCAAATGCTCCATGGCGACATCCTGCATTTACAAATGTGTGCATTTTGTAAGAAGCTACACTGTGCATTTATACAGGATTCACTTATATGTCTTTGACACGCAGCGGCTTTGTTCACAACATTTTTAAGCCACCACTTGGCAAAAGCCATTGTGAGTGGGAGGAATAAATGAGAAGAGCCATCCACCCACTTGAGCAAACTAAATAAATGTATGTGGAGAGACAGAACAAGAAACAACAATTGGGCCCAATTGAGACCGCTACAGCTACTGGAGTATCCTTGATGTGTAACACACACTGTAGTGTTCTTGGGCACAAACAGGAATACTAGCAATCTGTGGGATTTTTTGCTATGATTTATTGTGGAAAATGGAAGACACGTAGTTCATATCTTCCAGAGTGCCACCACTGAGTTGTTCATAGCGGGATCACTCTGACTACCTAGGAAATATTTTACGTTACAAGGTAATAAATAATGGCCTCTATTTTTGCGCAGGCACAAGTGCTGTTTAATGATGTAGCACCAATGTATTGCTAATTTGGTTGAGCGCAAGTGCCTTTGTCCCCAGTTGCTATTTGAATGGCTGGAAACGAGTGGGCCTATGCTGAGGTGGGTGACAGGGAGCATAGCATTCAAAATCCACCAGTGTAGGGGGCTCCTGAGTGGCACAACCATCTAAGCGTTGGCCCTATCATCATGAGTTTGATCCCTGGTAATGCTACAGCCTTCAGGCCAGGAGTCCAAGAGAACACAATTGGCCTCGCTCTCTTTGTAGGGTAGGATGCCCCCTCCCCCACTTCTCCCCCATCACTCAATGCGATGCTAGTCAGTGCAGGCGTTTGTTGGCTGACATAACAGAACTGGTGGTTGGCGCTTTCCTCTGAGCACGTTCAGCTGTTCAATGACGTTCAGCAGTTCAAAAAGATGTGGTTGCTGACCTGTGTTAGCCTTCACCCTCCTAGCATTGATAGCATTGTGTGATTGGGGAGTCCTAATGAATGAATAAATTGGGGAGAAAACTGGGTAAAAATTACAAATCATAATAATAATAATAATAATAATAATAATAATAATCCACCAGTGTAATGCAGTTTTAATGCCAACTTTGGTCCATACTTGGTTCACCTCTTGAGGTCCACTCTTAGTACAGATGCTAAAGGCCAAAATTGTATTTGTTTACTTTGATTGCAGGTGCAAAGTCCTGTCTTTCTTATTTCTTACAACAGAGTTATTATGTAGAGGTACACTGTTAAAGTCACTCTACATCAATATAAATCGACAGTATCACCCAATTGATAAGTAAATATAACTGACTAAACTGTTTAACAAACAGGCTCAAACAACTCAGTTGGACATGACCACAAACATAAACTGAATTCTTGACATTTCTCAATTCTTAACTACAGTGCTTGGCTAAATAATTTATTTATTCTGTTTCAAGTTTTCAGTATTTATTGCTTTTTATGTATTTCATATATATATATATATATATATGTGTGTGTGTGTGTGTGTGTGTGTGTGTGTGTGTGTGTGTGTGTGTGTGTGTGTGTGTGGATTACATTTAACTACAATGCTACAACTGCAATACATATCTGAGTCTGTTTTTTTAGCAATAATTATGATTACTTTTGTTATAATAATAATGTTACTTTTGTTCTTGGGAGTTAACTGGGACCTTGAGTACACTATTTCATTCCACCTTATGTACCACGTGTGATGACAATAAAGCCTTATCTTATCTTATCTTATCTTATCTTATCTTATCTTATGATTAATGTGGTGAGTATGGTATTCTACACTATGTAACCACTATAAATTTGCCAGGTCCGATATTTTAAAGCAATAATTACAATCAATGTGGCGAGTGTGGTATTTTATACTACTTACCTACAATACATTTAGTGAGTCTGGTATTTTAAAGCAATAATCTACTCCAGCTGTTAGTGTTACAGTGATTTCACTCCACATCGCATCAGCCACACATTTGTTAACCATTGTAAAATCACCCAAAGCCTTGAGTTGATTATTGCTTTAAAATGCCTGGCCTTGATAGAGAAGTGGAATTAGCCAGTATAAGCACTCTGCTGTTAAAAAAGATCATACACATGATCTTTTGAGCACAGCAACAAAGAAACACACATTTGTAATAGATTGTCAGCCTTATTTTACTGCTGAAATGTTGACATGAAATCTGTAAGATGATCATATTCGTAGGACTGCTAGAAGCATCTATGTTCTCACATGGATTGGGAAAAGAGAAGAGTTTATTTGACAGGGTATAGCTGAAGCTTCTGACCATGCCTGCTGATAACATATTCACTCAACCCTGGTCCTGGAGAGCTAACTCTCTGCAGAGCCTAGATCTAACTGGGAAGAAGTTGATTAGCTGGAGCAGGTATGGCAAACCGTGATTGGAACTAGGCTCTGCATGAAAGTAGCTCTTCAGGACCTGAGTTGGAAACCACTGCTCTAACCCAACCTTTTTTTGCTGGACTGTCTACGAAATTCGCTGATAGTCACTGACTGACTGAGTGACTCACTGATACCCATTATTGAAACCCACGTGCATGCATTCTCATACCCCAAATATAGCAATAACATACAAGCAATAAACGAAAGGGGAAAAAAAAAAACATTCATTGCAGCCTGTCTTGAAAAGCTCGTCCTAATAACAGGTGGAGTAACACAGTGGAGAGTGTTTGCATCTGTCTGTGTCCCACTTCAGTTAGAAGATCTCATCTTGGAGGAAATGTTATTTAGCACTTCTTTCACTCTTTCAGGTGAGGATATGCTAAAATGTTACATTTGCTTGACTTAACAAATGATTATGTGCTCCTGTAGCAAACTGTAGACATTTGTGTGTGAGCATTACGCTAATACCAGTTCTAGAGTATACTAATTTAGGCCTGGCTGGAGAGCTAAGTGAATCAGTTTTCATGGATTTATTCATGACACAGCAGTGAGTGTGTTTACATGCACTCAATAATCTGACATTAATCAAATTTCAGCAGATATCTGATTATTTAAATGGTTATGTAAACAGCACACTCTCATTTCTAAGATTAGAGTAAGAAATCTGTTAAGGAGAGCTGGATTTTAGCGTAGTTATCAGATTTCTCAGTGCATGTAAACTCTTACTCTGATTTCTTTCAGATTTCTCAGTCTGCACATAAAGTATTGAACTATTTTTCATCTTTTAAATGATATGTCATCATATTTTCTGGTAAAATGGCTTGATGTTTTAAAAAAAAGCTGTTTGAGTTTTATGTTATGTTTATGCCACATCTTCTAGATAGAAGTAGAAATCTGTGCCCCACTGGTGACATCCTCTGTGTGGCCATGACTTAGTAAGGCGTGGGAATGAGATAATTAAGTCGTAGCCATGCCTTATTAACACGTGGGAACAAGATCCTAATGCATGGCCACGACTTAGTAAGCTGTGATCTTGTTCCCATGGCTTACCATGCATTAGGATTTCATTCCCACACGTTAACAAGGCGTGGCCACGCATTATTTTTTTTTATACACAGGATGTCACCAGTGGGGCTCTGTAGGAATCCGATTACTGCCTGGCTTCTGTAGACCCAGAGTTTCCCATTATCTGATTACTCAAGTGCATATAAACACATTGTTCAGATTACTGACAAAATCAGATTATTAAATGCATGTAAACACACTCAGTGTTAGTACTATGAGTAGTAGATGTAGTAGTTGTTGCAGCAGCATGACACAATAGGTGGACTTATTATTAGCCATCATTAATGTAAGGGCCTTTTTATATCATGTACAGTAGACACTTGCATGACACAAACACCAGGCAGCCAATGGCGATCCAACAAAACTAGACTTGCCAATTATCAACTGCACCACTCCACAGCAGGTTATCCGATGGTCACGACAATTTCAAAAATGTGTCTGCCACACCCACACACCAGCACCATGATTCACCTTATCTATACACTATTGTCATGAAAATAGGGCCATATAAGGTGTAAATCTGCTGTCCCATTGTTAATAAGAACTAATCAGTCTGCCTTAAAGTTTGCCCTGACAAAAAATACTCCACAGAAATGTCCACCCACAGTCCTCCCCATATATTATTGTCTTTTGTAACATTATTACCTCAGCAGGAAAGGATGAGCTGAGCTAATATGAAGAGACTAATGCCAAGATGATTAAATGACAAATCTCGTCACCATCTCCAGATAGAGGTTTTGCAGCCAGCTCATGCTGGACCAAAAGCAATGCAAATATATCTAAATGAGAGAGCAAATGCTGCCAACTAAGCCCAAGGATTATGAAGTCAGCTAGAGCAGATCCCAAAGGATGGCGGGTGGAGAGGAACTTGTGCTACGTTATTGGATTTGAAATTTGTATCTTTTCAGGGAATTATGCAAATGTGGCGTTAAGTGGTACGTGAAGTGTTCTCTCATGAAAAAGCACTATATATATTTAATTCTAAGTGCAATCTCTGGGTTACCAGTGACCCGTGACCTTGTTTCCTTTTCTGTACCTCATCCATGTCTTTTCAGTTTGGTCCAAGCTCCAACCTTTTCCCAGCCTGATCTCGTTTATATATCATATGACAATGTCTTTTGATATACTTATGAACAAAAAAGCATGTATTCATAAGAATAAACAGATATTTAAGGTAAGAAGTATTTTGCTTTTTGAAGCATTGTGGTCCAATTTTGCTCTATTCCTCATGGCAAACCATCTTTAATTCCCAACAGTTGGAGAAGTGGACTCCACTACACAACAGTTGGAGAAGTTTATACATTTTCAATGGGATTCAAGTCATGAGACAGGCTAGACCATGCAAGCACATACACCTTTCTTAATTTTGGCTGTGTGTTTTGGATCATTGTCTTATCGAAACATTCATCACCTCCCCAGATTCAGTTTCTTAGCCGATGAGACTGAGGCGCATTTCCATTCCACCCCTTGCCCCTACCACTTAGCCCTTAGCTCTACGTTTTGTTCGTTCACATCTAGGGTTAGGGTGTCCCAATTTTTGTTGAGATAGAGGTGTAGGGCGAAATGTTGGGGCTACATGGCCCTCCAAACTGAGATTTTTCAGATACACACTCCAAATGGAGTGATATGAGAAAAAAGAAAAACCAGTAGGATGGATAGATGAGCAACCAAAGAAACCCACAAATGTATTTTCTCTGTTAAACAATTACGATAACCACTGTATTATCTTAGTTTAATGTTATTTCAATGTATTATCATCGTTTTCTTCATAACAAGCCAAAAAAATCGCTAATAGCATGCTAATGTCTCCGTAGCAAGCTAGCTAATCACTTCGTATCACTAAACAATTAGGGGTGGGCAATAATAAATAATTGTCATATCCCACCTCTTTGAAAGCATATGATGCCCTAAATTTAACTAAAGCCTGGCAGTGAGGTTGCTGAACTTTCACTTTGGGGCAGTCATGGGCTGGAGGTTAGGGATGCAGCCTCGTGACCGGAAGGTCACCGGTTCGATCCCCAGAGCCGACAGCACATGACTGAGGTGTCCTTGAGCAAGACACCTAACCCCCAACTGCTCCCCGGGCGCTGCGGATTGGGGTGCCCACCGCTCCGGGCAAGTGTGCTCACTTCCCCCTAGTGTGTGTGTGCTCACTAGTGTGTATGTGGTGTTTCACTTCACGGATGGGTTAAATGCGGAGGTGAAATTTCCCCGTTGTGGGACTAATAAGGGTCACTTAATCTTAATCTTACTATCACTGAAGTCAGGCCAGGTCGCCTACATAGCAGTGCTAGTAGCTGTTAATGAAGCAATGTTGTGTTTTTTGTTTTTTGTTTGTTTTTTTTTTTTAATTTTCTTTTAAATTTGTAGGTCCCATTTCGTAGGGCAAGATTTCAACCACCACCCCTTGTAACTCAGTTCCAAGGGATTAGAATGACTCTCGAAAATAAGGGGTAGGGGGAAAAAAGAAGAAATGGGATTGGGCCTAAGTCCTCCTCAATTATGTCTCAGTACATATATGGTTGCCAAATATGGTTCTATATAGCACCTTTTTGGAAATGGTACTCTATGGCACCAAAAGGGTTCCTCTATTATTAGAAACATTGACCATTACTGTGGTTTTAACCTGACTTTATGTGGACTATTCCAAAACCTGTGGAGAAAAGCTGGTGTGAAGACATTTGTCAGAAGAATGCCTGATACCAGACATTGCTCTGTAAGTAATATACACTATTAAAAGATTTTGAATGAAGCTCCATTTGGGTTCTGTCTTGATATTAATTACACCGCATGGCTTACAATAATCACACTTCATTATCTTATGGTAGCTACCTGTTTAAGTAAAATATGGAGGCTCTCTAAAACACTGTAGGATACAGTATGCTTTTCAAATAAATAAATAAAGACAAATCCCCTCCTCCTCATCGCCTCCAATGCGATCAGCCCAATCATCTCAGAGCATCCTCATCCTCTACTGAATCCAACCGCACATTACCAAACATCAGAGAGTGCTGAGCTCTCAAAGTCATCCATCAAACCAAAGGAGGGGAGCTGTGCTCAGGCTCCCACTTTCCCAAATTAAATTCTCGGCAGCGGCCGAGAGCACCGATGTTCCGGGAAGAGTAATGTTCAGGTGAGAAGGACCGGAGAAGGTTCCAATCAGGCAGGTGTCGGAGCTGCAGGTGATCTGTGAGTCCCCTTTCTCCTTAGGCACCCTCAACCACTGGCAATCAGGAGAGCCGTATTTCTCTCCATACACAGTCGCTCATCAGTCTAGCGCTGGGAATGGACAGCCTGTGTGAGGGTAAGTGCCCCTTCTGTTCAAATAGGCTGCATTTTGTGATGGAAAGAAGGGGAAGGATAAGTGGAACATGAAGTAATCAGACTTAAACTGACATTGAGGGAGCGGACTGCACACTAGAATGTGAGGGTTGTTATGTCTCAGATCTTAAAAATCTAGTTATTTTACTGCAGTATTCTGCATAATTTTGTAGTTATCTAAAAGAGGAAAGTTCACGAATAAACTTTGAGCTGGCTTAACAAAGCCTTTGCTATAAAATCCCAGGTGGTTGTTAAACTGTTGCTAGTCCATTGCTGTGGAATTCCAGGTGGTTGTTAAATTGTTGCTTGGCTACTGCTATGGAATCCCAGGTGGTTCTTAGACTGTTGTTAGGTCATTGCTATGGAATTCCAGGTGGTCGTTAGACTGTCGCTAGGCCATTGCTATGAAAACCCAGGTGGTTTCTAAGATGTTGCATTCCACAGTACAGGCCATAAATATCAACATTTGGTCAAAAAAGGAGAAAACCAAATACCTCTATGATAATGCTTAGGTAGACCCCTATGGGATTTCTAATAGTATGTTAGTGCACAGCTAACACTATTAGACATTTTTGGCCATGCTTTATTTTCATTTAAAGCTTGCTAAAGATACTTTTTTTTTTACATTTTACAATTTTACAGTTTTCAGTTACTGCTACTGAGCTACTGCTGTTGTCCATTTCTAACAACTAACTAAAGCCTGGTTAGAGTATGATTCATATTCGGAGTCAGTGACATAACAAGGACTATCAGAAGGCCTACAGTAACTTCTTTTCACTAAATTGGTCCCACCCTTACCTAATCACACATTGTAAATAAACACATGATTAGTTAATTCCCCTCTTTCTTCTTAATTATGTAGGTGGTTAAACTAACAAATGAGGCCTAACCAATAAAAGAGCTTGCTTGGCTGCATATCTACTTGCATAGATGTCTGTACCTAAACACCACAGACAATACTTATGTTTAAATACAACAAGTGTGTTAATACTATTAAATACAAATAAACTTAATTACAATATTTTTTAATTCACTGAAATTGTGATGCATTCTTTAGGCCTAGAAAGCCCTGACTGCACCCCTCTGATAGTTCAATGACAGTACATTTGATTTACATTCTGTATAAGGTTCCAATCTGTGCTTTGGACTTTTTCCACTAATGTCAGCCAAAAGTATAGCAAAACTAACTAACATTAAATTGCAACTGTTCGTGTAGTCAAAATGTTCGTCTTCACTAAAAGGCATATTGCGAGAAAAAAAAAATTCTCAATGAAAGCTTGAGCAGCACGGTCAGCTTTCTTTCCCTGTTAGCTACATCAGCATGTTTCATTGCTCTGTCTATGTAGTGCCAAAAGTTTGTCCATAGTGCATTAGATTGTCCAGTCTATTTGCACATAGTAAATAAACAAAGAGCTATGGTCAATATTCTTTGCTACAAGTGCTTTCAATTGATCAAACTGAGATGCTTTATTCGGTTATTCTCATTAAGACTGCTCTAGTGAATAATTAAGCCAGTAGAAAGCTTGTTTTACCAAAGCACACATACCCATAATGAGGCTTGTTTGATTACTGATGTCAGCAGTGTAACACCATCAGTGTTCTTTCTTTTGCAAAATAGAAGCATAATACTCGATAATTCATATATTTACATTGGTAAGTGCTGATTAGATGTTATTAAGTGTAGCCATTAGCACAAACCCCTGCACTTCACAAGTATATTATAAACTCTGTATCTTGGAAACAAGCCTGGGGTCTCAAAGCACAGTCATTATAAGGCTACAGTCTCAAATGCAGCAAAGTTGCTGTTTGAAAGGTGCATTTGACCTGAAACATACATTTGACCTGATCTTTTTCAAAGGTGTTATGCATGGGTAACATTACTATGAAGGCGTGTACCTGGCATTCCAAGATATTCGAGACAGTTGTGAAATTTTAATCATTAGGTGAACCAAAAAAAAAAGACTCTAGGTGAAAGAATTTCTAAGACCAATTAAACCTGTCAGAAATCACACTGCCTTGCTGAAAACCACTAGAACTACTAGGATTAAAACCTGATGGTTGTGTTTTCCACTGTGAATAGGTTACCATTAGAGACCACTAGATTCCTGTAGGACACCTTTAGATTCTTTTAGGTAAACATGAAATGCATAGAATCAGCCCCAGAATGCTTGTTGAACCTTTAAAGAAGTGTTTGTCTATCTAGAGACAGTCCTCAGCTCAGATACTGCTAGAAACAAAAAGTCACTGTTGATACCCAGAGAAAAAGGAACACAGAGCAGTGCAATACAATACCATACAATACAATACCTACCTAAGTGCAGTACAATACATTACAATCAATTCTTTATTCAGTGCTCATTTAATTACTGTATGAAGAGACGGTCTTCAGTCTGCATTTGAAGACAGCAAGAGACTCTGCTATACGGTCAGCCAGTGGGAGTTCATTCCACCATTTGGATGCCAGTATGGAGAACTTTCTCGATGATCAGAGACTGCACTAGCACCTGGATGTCCTCTTGAGTGAGAAAGGGTCGGATCTTCCAGATGTTGTACAGGAGAAATCTGCACGACCCAGTTATGTTCGCGATGTGTGTCGAGAACGATAACTGGCCATCCAGAATCACACCAAGACTTCTTTCTACAGATGCAGTGAAAGAGTTCTTGAATGAGATGGCAAGATCATGATAAGGACCTGTAGTTGCAGGGTTGAAGAGCAGCTCAGTCTTGCTAGGATTGACCTTCAGGTGGGGAGCTGCCATCTAAATGAGCTTCTGTTTTTTGTTTTCATAGCCAGTCCTTCTGTGTGTAAGTCCTGTGTAAATTCTGTAGTGGAAATCATTGTCTCTGAACACAGTTTGTGACTGCATCTATAAAGCCTCAAACTCAACCTTACAATGAATAAACTGTATAAAAAACAGGATCCAAAAACACCACTGGGCCCATTCTCATATAAGATGAACTGAAGTGAAGTGACAAAGTGTCTTGTGGTCTAACAAATCAACTTGAAATTGTTTTTTGGAACTCATGGATCCTACATCCTCTAGGTTAAAGAGAAGAGGGACCATCAGGCTTGCTATCAGCTAATGGTTCAACAGCTGGCATCTGTGATGGTATAGAGATGCACTAATGCACATCTGTGAAGACACCTTTAATTCTGAATGATATAAACAGGTTTTGGAGCAATATATGCTGCCATCCAGATGACGTCTTTTTCAGCAAAGGTCTTGCTTATTACAGCGAGACAATGCTAAATCACATTCTGCACTAATTACAACAGCATGACTCTGTAGTGAAAGAGTCCATGTGCTAAACTAGCCTGCCTGCAGTCCAGACCTGTCACCTCCTGAAAACATTTGGCAGATTATGAAATGAAAAATATGACAAAGGAGACCCAGAACCGTTGAGCAGCTAAAATCCAATATCAGGCAAAAATGGGAAAACATTTCACTTTCAAAACTACAGCAGTCAGTCTACTCAGTTCCCAAATGCTTACAGAGTGTTGGCAAAAGAAGAGGCGATGAAACACAGTGGTAAACACGACCCCATCCCAACTTTTTTGAAATGTGTTGCTGGCATTAAATTTAAAATGGACAAAAAAATGCAGTTTCAACATTTGATATTTTGTCTTTGTACTGTTTTTAATTACAGTATAAGTGATTTACATGTCATTGTATTCTGTTTTTATTTATATTTTACACAGCGTCCCAATTTTTTGTTTTATTTTTTGGAGACAGGGCTGTGCATAGTACCAAAAATTGTTCTGCTGTAGATACATTGCCAAGCTACAACATAAAAATCTTTCTATATAGAACCATGTACAGTTATATTCTCCACCAATCTGCAGAACCGATTCATGAAGTAAAGAACCCTTTAATCATGCAATGGCTTTTCTGAGTGTTCATGGTTCTATATAGAACCAGTTTATTACTAAAGATTTTTTTAAGAATGTACCATTAGATCATCAGAGCTTTGCAGTAATGTAATGTTAGCAGACTGTCTCAATTTTCTAAGGAACCTGTTACGAAACATCACAGACAGCTAAATGTCACAACACTTAAACAGAATTCAAAAGAAGTTCAGCTGAAGTTCATTTTATTACTTTTTACACACAGATGACATTCACTTCTTCAAGGATGAACTCAGTGCTCTTAGTTTATCATCTATGCAGAGAAATGAATTCATATTTTCAGAGAAATCTGTGAAAAGGACTATGGTGTATTGATTTTTCCCATATGACTAGCAGACTAGCAGTCTACAGAAGCTTCCTGCTGTACCAGTGGGACAGAGAGCACAATGCAGTTAAAGCTAACTGTAGCAGATGGAAAATGGAAAAATATGGTTAATTATATTTGACATCTGCCCCAGATTGAAGGAGGAACCAGTCGCCCCCTACCTCCAGCCAAAGCTGCAGGAGATCAGCTATTAGGGGTTAGGCTGTTGGAGGCTTGGTTTTTACTTGGTTTTGTGTCTCATGGCTCCTTCAAGAAACATCATGATTGGTCCCTGTAGAACTGGAATCTTGGAGCAAGATCTTAACCAATCAACAGGCCATGTCAAGTCCATTACCATGGTGCCAGTCTACTGTACGATGATGATAGCAAGGATGAGACATCTCTCTGAAGAAGTAGATGACAGGAATAAGCATATGGTTGATGACTGTGAGGAGGAGGCGGATGATGGTTATATCTTCATACAGTTTACAACAACTAACTTTGATTAATTAAAATATTAGAAAATGGATAAGGAAGTCATTTAAAGACAAGTGTCAGTCAGTAAACAATAAGACGAACAAAGTAGAAAGATAAACAGTAGATAATGCGAAAATAAGAAATACGTGTAACAGGTAAGTTAGCATAGTAGATAAATAGTACATAAGCTGTAAGTTAATATTGTATAAGCAAAAGCTACATAGTTAATAAGCAAAGTGAATAAGTAGACTGTAATACTAACATTGCATTCACATCACAGCAAAACAAATAACTCTGTGGTTTGCTTTGTGGATGTGTTGCTAAAATGCAAGTTTAGCTGTCAGTAAAAGTGTTCTGGGCTCTGATGAAACAAAATTGATAATAATAATGTAAAAAATATAAACTCTTCGTCCATCTAGACACTGATATCCACATATAACTACTGCCTCTCTCCATATACGTTAACGAAAGAACAATCACTTTGCTCCATTGTAATGTAAAAGCAGTGTACTGTTGTACTATTGAATATGAATGAATTACATTCATTGTCTATCACTTTCCATTTCCATTAATTGCCCACAGGCCCATTTATAAATACGCTGCAAAAGTTTGCTGGCATTGTTAGTGCATTTTAATTGATCTGGCCCTGTGACCGGAAGGTTGTCGGTTCGATCCCCACGGCCGACAGTCCATGACTGAGGTGTCCTTGAGCAAGACACCTAACCCCCAACTGCTCCCCGGGCGCCATGGTTAGGGCTGCCCAAGTGTGTGCTCACTGCCCCCTAGTGTGTGTGTTCACTAGTGTGTATGTGGTGTTTCACTTCATGGATGGGTTAAATGCGGAGGTGGAATTTCCCCAGTTGTGGGGTCAAAAAAGTATCACTTAACTTAAATTGACATTGTTACTTCAGTTACTACAGGAACGTCATAACACGTTTCATGGTCACTAGACTAAGAATGACTATTCCAGATTCATTTCCAAATAGAAGTTGATGGTGAAATGTTACTTTGCATTACTATAAATTACATAGACAATCACAGCAACATTTAAAGTGGAGAATTTTATTTATAATCACTTTTATAATAAATAGCAGAACTCTGTAGTTGCTATTGGAACAAAATTTTGTACAATCCTAAATGGTAACTTTACAGAAGAAGGAAAAAATTGTTTAGAAAACAGGATTTTTTTCCCATGTTTCTTTTTTAGGAGCATTTCTATTGGTCCATTCATCATGGAATCTTGTAAAGGCAGTGTAAAGGCCAGCTGGTATTTTCAAATTATGTCAAGGAATGAAAAATGACCAAAATGGAGATATGATATATTTCTCCTGACAGCACAGATACTTGGGCTATTCCACCGAATTGTGGTCCCACAGTAAAAGCTAAATATATACAAAATCATCAGTTATAGTGTCCCAAACCATATCCTTTAAAATTACACATGTTACATTTTTTGGTAGTTTTAAATATTTTTTGGATCTTTTTAAGTAAAGTTGAAAGTTTTAGATCTATCAGTTTATCAGTAAGTTTAATTTTGAAATAATTAAAAAAAACCTTCAAATGCTGCGCCTCGTTTTCATGTTGCTACTGAAACACAGTTTCAGTCTGTAGGCGGAGCCTTATTTTAGCCACACCCCTGCATTTTAGAGCAGAAAGTGAGACTGCATCCCTGTCCTTCATGGCCACGTGTTAAGCTGTTAGATGCCAGTGTTTTTAAATATGGTCCCAAGGTCTGAAAATCAGTGTGGAGCATTAAGAACTGTCACTATGAAAACACCTATTTTCTGCAATTAGGTTTAACTTTGTATTATGATTTCATTAGCATAAACATATTGTTTATGTGCAACTGTGTTTGCTAGTCATGTATTGGCTAGTGTTTTTGAGGTCTGCATAAAATGAGATAAAATTTCCAAAACAATCACAATTGACACATAAGGTAAAATTTCAGGAGTGATATGATTGTTTCAGTAGTGACAAAATGTATTGTTCAGTTGTTCAAAAGTTATGGCATAATTTAAATGACGTTTTATTTTGCACAGGATGTTCACAAATCAACAAACATCATATGACTTGCATACAAAAACCTGTTTGCAGTGCTTATAATCCATATTTCTTAGTTATTTTCAAAGAACTACAAATCAGAAATAAATATTAAATGTTGCTTTTTTGGCTGAGGGTTCATTACCAGGACCTTGATTTGTCATACTGCATGTGTGTTTGTGCTTGTATACAGAAGAACAAACCTGCCTGCATCACATCCCTCCAGCACTCGTTCCTTATCTCTCATTAGAAGCAGTGATGTTGGAGCAAAATCTTAAGGAACATTTGATTGATTGCAAACAGAAAGAACCGTGTTTGAAAAGGAGCCCTGTTTCTGCTAATGTTTTCCATATCAAAAAAACGTACCTAACAACCACGTCTCCATCTCATCTGTCAGTGTATCCCCATTCGTTGGGTGAGGAGAGGGTGATGAGAAACAGGTGGGCCACCAGCTGTTCCCCTGGTTCTCTGCCATCACCCTGCGGAGCCAGATGGGGCTCTTCCACGCCTCCAGTAGTAAGAAAGAGGACAAAAACTCTTCTGCTTTGAGCGTGGAAGCCTCTCAGCCCAGCAAACTAGTGGCCGTCTGTATTATTTTGCAGCACAGAAGACAATCTGATTAGATCACTTCTCCATCGACAGCAACGGGTCCCCTTCCATCATCCAGAATCTTCTCGCTTCAGTCTTCAGTCCATAAATTGTGTTTACTGAGCAGCAGGATGCTACAGATGGCACAGTGTCATAATTACAGTGGAGGTGTGACTATATCTGATAATGAACAAAAAGGCACTGCTGAGCATGCTCCTTTGTTTGGTTACATGCTACATAAGTGTCATACTATTGGGCATTGAGTTCTATTTATTACAGATTCATTCTGCTATCTACACTCACTGGCTGCTTTATTAGGTACACCAATACCTCCTTGTCCATTTTATCAGTTCCACTTTGCAGTTCTACAATTACAGACTGTCTCTGCATACTTTGTTAGCTCCCTTTCACTCAGCTCTTCAATGGTTCTTCAAATATACAGGTCCAGGGGTAGATTTAGGCCAAGTGCCATTTCCTGTTACCCCTACCCCTTGTTTTCGAGTGTCACCTTGCCCTTCAGAACTGAGTTACGAGGGGTAGTGGTTCAAATATTCACCTATGAAATGGGAGCCTACAAATGAAAAAGAACATTACTTCACTAACTAGTACTAGAGGTGCTCTGCAGGCAATCCTGCCAGGCTGCAATGATAGCAGAAGAGGGTACAAGCAGAAGAGAAGTTCAGCTCCTCACTGCTGGGCCTTCATATACTTTCAAAGAGGGGGGTACAACAGATATTTATTATCGCCCACCCCTAATTCTGTGATGATATGAAGCTGAAGTCAGCTGTTCACCAGCTTCTTGTTCAAATTTTCCTGTTCCACCTTAAATGGAGCAGGAGTTGCATTCTGACGCTTCAGGGGTCAATACTGCTGGACTATTTAAGGTGGAACAGGAAAGTTAGTTAGCTAGCTACCAAAACATTAGCATACTATTAGCAAGAAAAGGACCACAGTACAGTGAAATGACAAACTCAGATAATATAATGGTTATCAGATTTTTTAAGAGAAATTACTAAAATGTTGTACCTTCCTGCTTCAAACATTCCACCACAGTACCAGTTCCCAACAAAGCAACCATCACAGGACTGAATGACTATAGACCCATTGCATTGACCTCTGTAGTCATGAAATCCTTTGAGAGACTTGTGCTCTCCCATCCGAAGAACATCACAGATCCTCTGCTAGAATCCCTGCAGTTTGCACATCAGGCAAACAGGTCAGTGGATGACACAGTGAACATGGGGCTCCAGCTTATTCTTGAACAGCTTGAACACCACAGGAAGGTATGCAAGAATTTTGTTCTTGGACTTCAGCCTTTAATACAATCATCCCAGGACAGCTACACAACAAACTACTCCAGCTCAGCGTGCCAAGCCCCACCTGCCAGTGGATCACCAATTCCTCACTGGCAGAGAGCAGCCGGTGAGGTTGGGAAAGTTCGCATCAATCAACCAGATCATCAGTAGAGGTGCTCCACGGGGTTGTGTCCTCTCACCATTGCTGTTTTCACTGTACACGAACGACCATACCTCCACGGACCCCTCAGTCAAAAAAGTATGCAGATGACACTACAGTCAATTGGTCACATCCGAGATGGTGACGAGTCTGCTTATAGATGGGTGGTTGATCAGGTGGTCCTTTGGAGCAGGCACAATGACCTGGTGTTGAACATAGTGAAAACAGTGGAGATGACAGTGGACTTCAGGAGGAGCCCTCCAACCCTGCCAGCACTCACCATCCTGAACAGCAACATCAGCTCCATCATCAAGAGAACCCAGCAGAGGATGTACTTCCTGCAACAGCTGAGGAAGTTCAACCTGCCCCAGGAGCTGATGGTGCAGTTCTACACAGCCATCATAGAGTCTGTCATCACCATGTCCATCACAGTGTGAGGCAGCTCAGCCACCAAGCATGACCTCCACAGACTGCAGCACATCATCAGATCTGCAGAGGGGACAATTGTGGTTAAGTTGCCTACACTGATGGAACCGCATGCCTCCAGGAGAAGGCAGAGAAGATCTCCACAGACCCCTCTCACCCTGGACACCACCTGTTCCAGCTCCTTCACTCTGGTCAGAGCTTCAGCCAGATGAAGATCAGGACATCCAGGCTGCAAAGGAACTTCTTCCAACAAGCCGTCATTCTCTTGAACAATTTATTACACATAAACAATATTCCAGCTTCAAACTGCTCTTCATAAATACTGGAATATAGCAATATAGCAAGTTCAACTCCATCCTCTGGAACTGCCGTCTCAAACCAGTGTTTATTCTAGCATCTTACTCACCTGCCATATTAGCCCTCCTATCTGACTGTCACCTCATTGATCCCTTTCTCTGCCACTATACACCCTTTAACTTTAGACCCATACTTTGCACATGGTTTACAGGTATGACTCTGTGTGTCTATATGTGTGTGTGTGTGTGTGTGTGTCTGAGTGAGTGATGGTAGGAATGCATGTTTTATTTTATTTTATTATATTTTATATTTATTTTATCTTATTCTGTACATGTGAATATCTGATACTGTGCACTGTGAGTTCCTGTAACCAAATCCACATTCCTTGTATGCGTAGCATACCTGGCCAATAAAGCTTAATTCTGATTCTGATTCTGATTATATTTCTGGGTTTGTTTGGTCGTTTGTGCAGCCATCTTGCTTTTTTCCCTTTTTCCCGTAACATTCCGTTTGGAGTGTGCCTCTAAAACACCTCCATTTGGAGAACCATGCAGCCCTGACACTTCACCCTACCCCTCTATCTCAACAAAAATTGGGACACCCTAACCCTAAGCATGAAGGTGCAAAACGGAGGGCTCAGGGCTAAGTAGTAGGTGCAAGGGGTGGAATGGGATTAGGCCATAGTAATTCTGTGGTTCTGGGCAAAAGACAGGAATGGTGTACCCTGAATACACATTTGAGGTTCTGAATTCCTGAGTGGCACAACTGTCTACACTGCAAATATCTCAGCAGGTGAAATCATTGTAAATCTAGTAAATATGTCTAAAATTCCTCACTTTGTGGTTGTTATAAGAACATTATAAGATGAACTGGACATTTTATTTAGATAATTTTGCTTGGTTTTGGCAATAAGCTTAAAATAAGCAAAACAATTTGCCAATACAGTAAGATAATGTGGTACAAAGCTACATAGAATTAAAGTAATACATCATACGATTACTTTTTTCCAGAAAATGAAAGGTAATGTAATCCCAAAATAGTTTGAGAGAAGTAAAAAGCTAGTAACTAATGGATTACTGGATTAACTGGTTGCAATGTATACTCATGTAAGCATTAAAGCTAGCATTATGCACTGCTGAGCCTGTGCTGCTCTTTGTTCTGACTAAAAATAAGTAGCAACAAACTTTTTACTTTCCTTCCTTTTTGATTTTCTTTGCTGAACTTGAATAACTTTGACTTTCTTTCTCAACACCTAAAATAATACACTGCAGAAGCTCCTCTCCATAATGTAAATTATTGCTTAATTGCCTTTTTTCATACCATCTGTCTTCACACAGTTGAGTCAACATGTAACTGAATGAATAGTCAATGAATAGTTCATTACAGCCATGACCGGAAGGCTGCACTGAAATTACTGAAAAGAACCAATAACGGCTATTTTTATAACATGTATGTTTCAGAATTGGTAATTTAACATTAAAACGTATGGTATGTCTAATTTGTATTATCCTATTACCCTTATCCTGGGGCCTAAAGTGTAAGGTGCAAAGACCTCCCCTGCACAGAACCAGAGCTGGGCTGGTATTGTTTGGGTGCTGGAGCTTTTTAAGATTAAGAGACCCTTATTAGTCCCACAACGGGGAAATTTCACCTCCACATTTAACCCATCCGTGAAGTGAAACACCACATACACTCTAGTGACCACACACACACACACCAGGGGGCAGTGACCACACTTGTCCAGAGTGGTGGGCAGCCCAAGCCGCAGCGCCCGGGGAGTAGCTGGGGGTTAGGTGTCTTGCTCAAGGATACCTCAGTCATGTGCTGTCGGCTCTGGAGATTGAACCGGCGACCTTCCGGTCACGAGACTGGTTCCATAACCTCCAGCCCATGACTACCCCAGAGGCATTAGAACAGTTAGGACTAAATAGGGTTTATTGTAAAGTAAAGACATTATTTAGTACATTTTGACAAGTTAGAATGCTCTCTGCTTATAAGATTATGCGCTTAAAAGCTACTGTACTAAATTCAGTCCTAGCTGAAGTTGTCATGGTGACTAACCAGATGAGATTTCAGAATTAGGTTTTTTCTGTAATGCAGGGTTTCGATCAGAACTATTGTAAACAGTTCTGACAGTTCACATCAGGTACATAAAACAAGTATAAATCTTCACTATTCAACTATAGATTTTGAAGATCAGTAAAATTCCTTTTTTAGGTTGAGTTTTTTATTTGTGCTGTTGGTTCAGCTTCTGATCTGCTTTGATGTTTCTCAAACTCCTCCCTTTTGAGCTTTAGCATTTTCTTTTTTACTAAAAGAATCCAAAGCTGGGAAATTCTACATAATATATACAATATATAATGATATGTAATACACACACACACACACACACACATCATCATCTAAGCCTCTTGTCCTTCTGGGTCCTTTACAATGTCTAAATATTATGATGAATAAACTATAAGAAATGGCCCAAAATGACTTGGAAAAATTGGTTCCATTGACTTAAATTAAAAGTAAAGTATGTTTTTTCCTTCACCTGTAAAGTTACCATTTTGGAGATACAAGGTTTTCTTCTGACAACAGCAATGTATTCATGGTGGAGGGATACATGTAGGCTAAATAGTGCTCTGTTTTCTAATTTACAACTACTTTACCATCATCAACATTACATATAAAACCTCAGGAGACATGTGTTGATGCACTGGCCAATTTGGATAGTAAACAAAATATTTACATTGAGACCCTTGGTTCCAATCAACACCACTGTAAAGAAATCCAAGTCAGCAAATTTCTCTACAAAGAACTATTTCACATCAAACTACGCTGAGTGACTGTATGTTGTGTGCCAAATAACTCTGAGAAGTACAGAAAGGAATGTGACAGAATGGATATTAGTCGACTTGTTCTATATTTTGTGTGGTTGAACCTTGTCCAGGGCTGAGAAAACAACAAATCATCAATGTTGAATAAAAATGAAAACAATCAGCTTTTGAACTCATTTGAAGGCTTAACTGATGTCACTTACTATTCATTGTGTCAATTTATGTGACAAACATTACTTTTAAGGTTAAATAAGCTGATGTGACCACAAAATTGAAAGCAAAACTCAGAGATCCTGATAAATAATTATATTTCTCTTAAAACTACATCACCAAGTCTGCCTGCCCTGCATTGTTTGAGAGTTTTGATGTATTTGTGGAAAAGATATGAGTGACTACTGACGTCTACACCAGCCTTGTAGACCCAACACTAAACTCAAGAAGCAAAATTTGGAGAACAAACATGTCTTGACTGGTCAGTTACATCTGGGACAAGTCTGTGAATGTTCACCGAAACATAACCTTTAACTTCAGAGGCCAAAAGCAGATTTAAGGTTTTAGCAAATTGTACCAAGAGCTGTTTAGGTTTTTTGCTAAAAAACAAGCCTAAAAGAGCCACAACACCAGGGTACCAGGCAACAATGTCTCCAGAATATATTTTCATATATTCCTTCATCTGAAAGTGCAAAACATGAAGGCATACACACATAGACATCCACCTGGAGAATAAAATGAACTCATCCTATGGTGCATCCGTCCCAACTCTTGTAAAATACAATGCTGTCGTGCTCCCGTTATCTCCCTCTCAGACAGCCTGAGTCCTCCTCCACCCACGCAAAGGTTCGCTCTGGCAGTCTGCCCAGAGGACTCCAGCTCACCTCTTCTACACACACCTGTGGCTGGGCAGACCGCCATCTACTGCAGCCCAGTAACTCCTAACTAAAGAGATGATATTCTGACTCTCATCTCTTTGGTTCTGATCATCAGAGTGGTTTGGTGTGAAATGGTTCATTGTAGAGACGCAGATTTTTTTTACAGTGGTGGTGATAGGAACCAGGGGTCGCCATGACTACAACACAAATATAGCCATTTTATTTACTGTTCAAAACCACCAGTATAAATCTCATATTTTAGTACAATATTTTCATATAGTTTGAACATTATTAAAGTTTTCAAATGAACCATTCATTCCCCTGTTCATACATGGACACCAAGCTGGTCAAACAATCTGTTCTGAATCCATCATCTTTGTGATGTCACAAAAACCAGTGTATTTGCGTGTCCACCTATTCAGCGTACAGCAGTTTGCCCCCCCACCCCCATTTCACACTGAAGTTATAAGGAATGTTTCTACTTGGCCTGCTTAGGCATAATACAGTGCAGCCAATCAGAACATAGCTCATTTAGATATTTCAGTCTTGAAGGTCCAGTCACAAAAGCACACTGTTTATTTTTAAAGGATTAATTTATGGTAAAGAAATATTAATGATTTTGGTGCACTGTTAAAGAAAAAGATTCTTCACTGTAAAGGAAATGGTTCTATTTAGAACCATGAGTTCTATATTGAACCATGTCATGCTTAAAATAGTCCTATATAGCATCAAAAAAGGTTCTGCTGTTGTATACAAGCTTGACATCATAACAATAGAAGAACCCTTTTTGGTGCTATAGAGAACCATATACAACACATTCTTCATCAGTCTCAAGAACCATTTTGCCATGCAATGAACCATTTAAGCATGAAATTGTTTTATATGGAAGTCATGGTTCTAAGTAGAACCATTGCCTTTACTAAAGAGCGTTTGAAGAACCATTGTTTTTTGAGCATGTACATAAAACCCTTAAAATGTCTGCCTCAGAGGGAAAACTAAAGCATAAGGAATGTTGGATACAGTGCCAGAGATAATGAACATGATTGTCTCTGGAAACATAAAGTCCTGGATGCGGGTCCAGCTCCACAGGACTGGCCATAGGCTGACTGAAGATTAGCAGCCACTGTCTGAGAGCTCACACTATAAACAAGGTTACTTGTTGCTCTTTCTTATGCTGCTTATAATTACACTGCATGTCAAAACTTTTAGGAACTTTTTCAAAATGTTTTTAATACAAATGAATGTTTTCTTTGTAGCTTTGCAAACTGCAAAAGTGAAGGAACAACTGACAAAAGTGTTGCCTTTTTAAGGAAAATGCACCCTTTAAACTAGTGACAACGCTTTTAATGAGCAAATAGTTCTTGTACATTAACACTTTTTTCTTATTTAAATGGAAATTTCAGGGTTTTTTTTTTTTCTTTCAAATTTTCTACATAATTCAATTGTAAAGAATGTCGAGTCATTTGGTTTGGTGTGAAATGGTTCATTGTAGAGACTCAGATGTCTTTATAGTGGTGGTGATAGGAACCAGGGGTCACCATGTCTGCAGCACAAATATAGCCATTTTATGTACTATCCAAGTGAACCTTAACAAGTCGAGTGTCAACACGGTAAATGAGTTTCTATCCTAGTATTAATGATAGTAGAGAATCGGAAAAACTAAGTTTTATTTAGGAACTATTTTGCCCTGCGTGTATTAACCACAGTGTTTTAAAAAATAGGTCAAAATCTTCTCTAAGCAGTCTCAGACATCAGGCAGTATATTCATTACCTTTTCATGTAATAACCTTCTGTGAGGGAGCTTTAACAGGTGGGTGTCTGGTGCCTGTCACCAGCACTGTGAACACTTCTGACTTTGTGGCTTTCTCTAGAACAGAGCATTTCACACCAAACCACTCTGAATGACTTTGTTTAAATCTTAAATGTTTCATTATGTAGAAATTTTGATGGAATTCCCCTTAAATTGATAAAGTAACAGTAAAATCAAGCCTTGCTTAGAAACTTTTCAAAACAAGCTAAGCGGCCGCGAATGTGACAGACAGTATAGAGCTATGGTCAAGGTGACTGGACTTGGGGTACTGGATGTTTCCACACTGGTCTGGGACAGAGGAGCTCAATGACGAAGGTAAAAGTTTATGCTGTTGATATCCTTTGTATAAAGAGTGCATCATATCATTTTTGATCCATATCATTCAATATTCTGCAACATAGCACTGCCACCGTCTGACCTCAGGCCTTCAGTGTGCAGGCCTCCATTTAGAAACCCCAACATATCACCCTCCAGTGAAGACTCACGTACCTGCTAGGTAAACAGAGAGTAGAACCTTACTAAGATGAATCCTGCTGTTTGGGGAAGGCAAGACGTATTACTATAAAACTGTCTCACTTTTTTTTTTTTAACAACCCACAATCCACCAGCCCACTTAATCACCGTCTTCAATATGATTAATTCCCAACTCCTTTCACCCCCGAGCTCAGCAATGCAACAGGCCTTGCATGGATGATTTCTTACCTAATTACCTCGATTACCTTGGCGAGCTCTGGAAAAAACCTCCAACGTGAGTTCGTCACGGGACATTTTGGGAAAGCGTTCGGAAACGTAAAGTCGCCTCTCGGAGCGCGTCCAAATCCTCTTTATATTAATTAGAGTGGTGAGTTTGTGTTTCTTCTCTGTGTTAATGGACAATTCCTTTCTTGGGGAGGTTTGAGAACGGAGAAGTGCTTTATCCTCTGGGATGATGGCCTTTGCTGTATTTTGACCTTCAAAGCCATTTATCATGTACTGTATTGTCTGAAAAGATCAGCACCAGCATTTTGGAGTGATAAAAAAAGATGAAAAATGTGACCTGCTTGACAGTCACGATCCAAATGTTGTGCTGGCATACTGAGGGACTTTATGTAAAGGTTTCATGTACAATTATTCGGGTCGCGCCACCATAAATCGCGTGGCGCTGCGATGCTGAATTAATTGGATAAAGATAACGCGCATTTGAACAAATTGCATTACCGTCAGTCTTGATTACAACAGCATAATGGATATTAGCGCTGCGTTCGGATCCCCCAGGGAATCATTTTTTTGTTCCTTGTCATCTGTCATGACAGCGTGACAAGATAAGTCCACCCCCTCACAACCATAAAACCATACATGCACACGCACACACACACACACACACACACACATACATACATACATATAATGTATCACCCTATATTTAGTTCACTTCCAAGTTAGTTCATTTTCAGGGTCAGTAAGATTTTACAGAAGCTTCAACATAAGTGTGATATCATTTTTTTCAGTATTTACCACCTCCTCTTTTTTACTTTTAGTACTGCTTCCTTTTTTTCTGCTTGTGTTCAAAAAAAATCAGCAGGGACCTCCAAAGTTCAATCCTAGAAATTAGTTTTGCTTCTCACCGTCCAAGTAATCCCAAACACATTCAGTGATGTCTGGACTCTGGGGTGGTCATTCTATTGGTCTTAGAACAACAGCCTCCTTGTCTCGGTAAAAGCTTCTTGAACAGCTACACATCATTTTAGACCCATAGTGCTGAGTCGTCTTCTCACAGTGGAAGGATGAACTGTGGATGTTTTCAGATCTGAAGCAGCTTGATTTTCTCCTCTCTCTCAAAGATGAAAGCTTTAAGTGCTGTTTATCTGATGGGGACAGTTTTGGTGTCTACCAGGTGTTTCAGCTTTCTTATGCAAATGTATGATCTCATATCTAATCTCCTCAGGAGAGTCTCCTGCAAAGTGAATAACTTGGACTTAATGGCAATGAGTGAGAAGTAAATAAGTGAAGGGTGATTTCTAATGTTTGCAAAGTACAGTATATAGTATATGTACCTACCAAGGTACAAAGAGCAACTGAAGCACATGATAAAAGGCCTTTTTATCAGAGTAGATTCCCATGTGGCGGAAGAAAGTGGCTGTTGATTCTGCTGCCTACTGTTCTGTAGCTCTATAGCCCCTGTGCTATAGCCCTCTGGGGAAACCTCCAGCAGCCACCCTCACACTTGCTGTAATTGCTTGCCACAGGCACAGTTTAACACAACTAGCTGCCTGTGAACGAGCGGGTGGGTGGTATTTGTGTGTGTGTGTGCATGTGTGTGTGAGTTTGAGTGCGAGTGTGTCTGTGAGAGGAACAGCCTCAAAGCTCCAGAGTTCACATTAGACCCTGGAGTGTGGCAATTCAGCCGCTCAGAGAGGAGTTGATATGGCCTGACAATCGCTCGCCAGGGACCCAGCTGGATGAGGCCACTCTTAGCTGATCCGGTCGTAGAAGGTGCGCGGTGTGTCTCACTGGGCTTGGGGGGGTTCTAAGGACTCTTGCTGAGTCACGAGCAAAGGAGAGGAAGAACAGAGCTGATAGGGGAGCTATTCAATATGAGAACAGCCTACAGCTTTAAATGCAGCACAAGATAAGAAGCAAAACAAAGTATGTTACATAAGACGAAACCCACCTTCTTTGAAATTTTATGAGTAGTGCTGTCAAAGTTAGGGACGGATCACGTTCTCATGAGGCTCTGGGCAGCAGTGTGTTTGAGCCTCCCTTCAATAAATAAAAGAAAGTGAAATAGCAAAATAGAAAGTAAATAAAAGTATTCATCCCCAGCAAAGCCTTGGCCGTCAGAGACCCCTAGGCACTGGCCAGAGGTGGACTGGGACCTAAACTTAGCCATGGGCTTTTGTTTAGACTAGCCCACTACGTCGCATATTTTCAAACTGTTTATCTCTTTAAAATGTATGAGCATGAACACATCAAAGTCTCTGTAGCACAGCTGAGAACTGGAGTGGCTAATCATTAGCTAGCTTCTTACTTAGCCAGTATATGGTAGTACATTATCATTAAACTAGCCATCTTTAGCTTTCTGCTAATTGAGCATTTGTTCATTTCATTGCATCTTGTTTAAGTAACTTTCTGACTTTCTAACTGTCTAACTTAACACTTAAACTTAACAATTTCTCAGTTGCATCGAGCTCATCTGTTAAAAATCTTGGTGTCGTGATAGACCCTGATCTGTCCTTTGACGCACATATAACTAATATGAATAGAACGGCTTTCCTGCATCTCTGCAATATTGCTAAATTTAAAAATGCATTCTCTGTACAGGATGCAGAAAAACTAGTTCATGCATTCATTACTTCAAGGCTGGATCACTGCAATGCCCTGCTGTCTGGATGTCCCAGCAAAAGCCTTAACAACCTTCAGTTAGTCCAGATTGCTGCAGCCAGAGTCTCACAAGAACCAGAAAGTTCGACCATATCAGCCCAGTTTTATTAACCATGCACTGGTTACCAGTTAAATTTCGCATTGATTATAAAATTCTCTTACTGACCTATAAAGCTCTAAACGGACTCGCCCCTCAGTACCTGAATGAACTTCTCTCCCACTATGAACCATCATGCCTACTTAGATCACAAGGTGCTGGCTTACTACTGGTACCTAGAATTAATAAAGCTACATCAGGAGGGAGAGCTTTCTCATACAAAGCCCCCCAGCTCTGGAATAATCTTCCTGTTAATGTTCGGGAATCAGACACAGCCTCAGTTTTTAAGTCTAGGCTAAAAACTTAAAAACTTTGTATAGTCAAACCTTTGGTGATTAGTCTTCCCTGTCAGATCTAGACCTGCTGGAGTCTCTGCTGCTCTGTTAACACTGTAATCTGTGGTCAGCCACTCTTTACAGAACTGACTGCGTTTTTCTTTCCTTTCTTTGCCGAGCTGAATTGCTGCCCATCTTGTGCGTCTGATGCTGTTGCCTCTTCTGCTTTGATCGGGTGCCACCTGCTCACCAGCCTTCTGGAACGGCTTGACCACCACTGAGCTTCTTGCTTTACAATGCTGTGCAATCCTCACTTTCAGATGCTGCTGCTGCATAATCATAAATTAAACAAGTTAACCACTGCTTTTCTTTTTCCCACTTTGTACTATAATACTTCATACTAATAATGTTTACTATCTGGTGTCGCCTGTAGGAGGACGGGTTCCCCTTCTGAGTCTTGGTTCCTCTCAAGCTTTCTTCTTCTTTAGGGAGTTTTTCCTTGCCACCGTTGCCGCTGGCTTGCTCATAGGGGCTTGGACCCAGATTTTGTTTTCTTTTCTTTCTGTAATACTGATTGTTCTGTAAAGCTGCTTTGTGACAACATCTGTTGTAAAAAGCGCTATATAAATAAATTTTGCTTGCTTGCTTTTTTGAGGTTTTCTCCATCTCTGCTTAGTTAGCCTTCACAGTTTAACTTTCCTGCTTGTTATCATAATGCTTTGCTCTGGAGGTGGTGGCATTTGTGGGACTGGCCAGTTGCTACGCACTGAGAATGCAGCAGAACTTAATGAATAATCCATCCCTGGTCCAAGTTAAATATGATAAATATGAAAAACACCATTATATTTTTGACGCTGTCAATGCATTTTCCTAGTTTGAAAACATCAATGAAGCTTAGCTGTAGATTGTAGCACTCTCGTTCAAATACACTTTCTCAGTGGTAGGTTCCATTGATGGCCATCTTATAAAAGTTATTTCCAGCCACTGCAATGATAAATTGGCTCATCACCAAAGAAGACTGAACATGAAGTATTGTTTACGAAGAAATAAGTACAAAGAAAATGTCAGCTCCAAACTTTTGAACAGAAATACTTTTATATATAATAATATAATAAGTTTCTTATTTGTAGGTATTTTTAAAAGTGGACACAAATAGTGACTGGCAAGTTAGCATCAAAAATAAGACAAGCTTTTCATAGGCCTATGTCAGTCTTGGTAATTGGAGTAGGTGCTTCATTGTAATAATGTCTTCCTAGTATTTAGAGCTTTGAAGGGAAACTCCTGTAAAAGAATATGCAAATGAGCACTAAAGAACCATTGCAGCTATTTAGTAAATCACTTTTTTACACCAAAATAGTTTGTGATGGCACAAAATGTAAGTAAATCTGCCCCCAAATATATGTATATATTCTTTGTTTTGCTGTATGGAAGCTAACAGCATGATTTCTCAGCAAGACATATTTTTACTCTGCAAAATGTTGTTTTTAGATCCACTGCTATGTGAAGGTGTGCTAGTGTGTTGGAGTCTGACTTCTTTACCATGGAGCAAACATTTTCCAGAAAATGGCATCTAGTTGCCAGTTCCAAAATAATTTTAAGTGCGTCACAGTTTTCGGAAATGTGTGAAAAACTCTTGTTTTAGTGGGAGTCTTCTTTTAGTCACCAAACCAGTGTTAGTTCACATTGTGCACTTGTCGTATATACCAGATAAGGCAAGTTAATGTCATTAAATATGAAATAAATGCATTCAGAATGTAAGTATAGCTTATTTTAAGTACAACTGTCAAAATCTATTTTTGTGCTTCTTTTCATGTGAAACTCCACAGCGATTTATAAACCAAACCTCTACAAAAGCACAGCTCAGAATTCTGTATGCATTTCCTCAATGCTGGCTACAGTGCACATGCATACTAATCAGAAGGACCGTATCTAATAATCTGATTTCTCACGCAAAGGAAACAGCTTGTGCCTTTGCAACAATGCTGTTTAGAGTTCAATGTAGGACAATCCAGTCGAATGCATCTGCATGCCAGGCACACACAAGCCCCCCCAAAGCTAAGCTTAAAAAATATGCCAGGTTTGCTGCTAGGACCAATATGGAGGACCTACTTCAATGGAAATCATCATATTTTACAGGCTTGTCGAGTATCTCTGTGAAGTGGATCCAGATGTAGAATTGTGACATGCAAATGAGATACGGCCCCTTACCTACAGAGCAGTTTGTAAGCAAATGGACAGGGGCTATTTTCTCTTCCAGGCCTGTAAAGGCCTATTCAAACAAAGTATGATTTTTAACACAGTGGATACTTCACATCAAGTCCAATGCACTTGGTTCCTAAACACTCTGTCAGGAAGAAACCCACTGGGAACAGCCTATTAGACAAGATTTGGAAATCTACAACATTAAACAAGAGTTGAAGCTGTACAATGAACGATTCCGAATGTATTTTTGGATGTCGGTATAGGAATTTGAGGCTTTGTCTGTTCAGATCTTCTCTCATTTAAAAAGAAAATAAAAATCATAATAATCCTGCTTGTCATGCAAGCTTTTTGTTCTCTACTACAAACAAGATGAGCTGTTCTGCCACCATCTTGATGCAGGTTTGCTTAGACTGCAAACATATTGAAATGAATGATTGGTCAGCTGTGTCATAGTTTGCCAGTTTTGTGAAAGATGACATTAATACTGTATGTCTGTTCACTTTCAAGACAAATTCAACTCTTCCTGCTTCTTTCATGGCCTTCTTGCCCTTCGTCTTCAGGGGTGTAGCTAGAACCTGTGGGGTGGCCTGGTTGGACCAGTGATTTTATTGTGGTGGCAAGCTTATTCATCATTTACATAAGAAAAATAATGACAGTAACAACAGCTTTTTTAAACTTGCTGAATGTCCTGCGATCAATAAAAAGTCAATTTCCTGAAGTCCTTTAAAGCTAAAATTAACATCATTTGTCTAGCAAAATGATCATAGCGTGCAACTTAGGATTACATTGTAATATTACATTAGTATTACCCACTGGTGACATCCAGTATTAATAAAAATAATTTGTGGCCATGAGTTAGTAAGGCATGGGAACAAGTTAATTAATTTGCTTGCCATGACATAGTAAGGCATGGGAAGGAGATCCTAATGCATGATCTAATTGCCACACCTTGCCACACACAAGTCATGGCCACAATGTAATTATCTCATTCCCCCACCTTACTAAGTCATGGCCATGCATTCGAATCTTGTTTTCATGCATTAATAAGCCATAATTTTTTATCGAACCAGCAGGGCTTCATAACACTAATTTTGTAGATTTATTTTTCTCAGTAAGAGCAGTCTTAGGAACATAATAGCTAACAATTATAGTTTACACATATATCAGGGGTTCTATGTTAGCCTGACTTGCTAAACATTGCTACATGTCCCTCTTCATCATTGTGTGCACCTGTGTTTTGTTTACTCTGTCTCTTTGTCAAATCTTGTGCTGATGTTGCTTCTTTGATTGTATTTTACTTTACGTTTGCTTTTGTAAGTCCGTTTTATGAACTTTTATGTCCAGAAGTGTCCTAACAGTAATCTTTTTTTTTTTTTTTTTTTTTAGTCCTGTTTTTGTTCTCAGTTTGTTTCATGCTTCAATAGCATGTTGTCCTTGTTGTAGAACAGGTCGTTCCTAGTGGGTTTCTTCCCAACAGAGTGTTTAGGAAGCAATGCTCCTCTCACCTCCTACTTTCTCCAATGTTATAATTACATGACAAAAAACATCTGTACATCTACATCTGTAGCAATATTACACCTGAATCTAGTACCTTAAGCATGCATGCAAATATGGTTTGAAATTAATGATGTGTTCTAAATGAAGGCATTTTGACAAGGATGTGGCCATGCAAAATGGGTCACGGGAGGCGCCACACACCCGGTGCAAAAAGAGACATTTATTGATGTTGATGTTGTGTTGTTGTTTTCATGGTTTGTTCAATTGTAGCATATTGGAGGGTTTTGTATAGGTTTGTCCACTCTCCGTATATGTTGTGTCCCTGCTTTCATGTAGAGGAAGCAGTGGGCTGGCCACTTTTCTCTTGCTTCTGTTCAGAATAAAAAGCATTCGCTTGTACCTGCTATATCTTCCTCTGCACAAATGCTACAATATATTCGTGTCCTACAATATCTAATTAGGCTTAATGAGATTGTTGTGAATGTTCTGTGCAGCTTGTCCAGCCTTGTTGAACAATTGGAGTGGTATAAGGAAATCGTTCTGCTTCCTCTACTTATTTATTGTAGCACAGATGTAGCCCAGCAGCCCCTGAACTTGGCTGTGAAATAATGGGTCAGAGGTTTGAGCCTAGCTGTTAACGTGCTGCCATTGCCAGAGCAGCCTTGAGCAAAACAGTTAACCTCAGGTAGCCACTGTTCTTACAGCAGGTACGTCCGCATAGATGTTAAATCCCCTTTCAGAATTGAACAAAACAGCACCATGGCGTCCTGTGGACCAGCTCAGAAAACTCAGATAATTATGGTAACTGCCACTTTTTAGTGTTATGTAGCAAAAAAATATGACCTTTTACTCTGGATCACAGCTACTTCCAGTCAATGTAGTTATGTTCATTGAGTTGATTGATAAATTATTAGTTACACTTCTCAGTTCAGTATCCATCTAATAGTATATTATACACAGTAACAGTACAGTATGTTCTTTTTAAGGTATCCCAACTACATCACCTAAAAAGTAAACTGTGTAGTTTTGTGACAAAGAGGATCCCATGGAAGAGTCAGTTTTCAATGGATGGTTCTTTAGAAAACCATTTTGTATGAATAACCTCTCTAAATACCAAATAAGCTCCAAATAAGGCAACGGTTCTAGAAATAACCCTTAGATTAGTATAAAACCTTTAAATTGTGTAAACCCTTTAAAGGTTCTCCCAAATCTCTTTTTCAAACATGGTTCTTTAGGGATCCAGAAGTAGTGCTATGGCATTGCTCACACATTTATGGCACTTTCTGAGCATATTTAAGGCATCATAATAATGCTATTGCAGGGTTCATTGCCTGAATTACTCCAATTGTTGAAGTATCTCATTATCAGGACTGTCCTTTAGTAAAGAATATGGTTGTAGATAGAACCATGAACAGTCAAAGAACCCGCTGCATGATTGAAAAGTTTCATGTGTCATAAAAGGGTTTGTCAGACTGATGGAAAATGTGCATTAATCTGCTATTGAAGTTTCTATATAGAGCCTATTTGAAAAGGCTTCTATATAGCATCCAAACGGATTCTTCTATTGTTATATTGTCATAAGCTTGACATCATAATAATAAAAGAACTTATTTGGGTGCTATATAGAAACATTTTCAAAAAGGTTCTATACAGAACCATCAACAGCACAATCTCTATCAATCTGAAGAACACTTTCATGATACAAACAAACCTGTAATCACGCAATGGGGATCTTTGAGTGTTCATGGTATCAAATAGAACCATTTTCTTTACTAAAGATCCTTGTGGAACATCAGATCAAACAGATTACATCAGAGCTTATGTGGTAATAGTGTCAGCAGACTGACTTAATTCAACCCTTGAAGAACTATTTTAACACTGTCCCTCAGTTAGGTTATCCTCAGTGTGCTGAGCCATGCAATCTTTTGAGAAGACTGAACATTCCACACATAAATACCGTGAGAACTGCTTTACCTTCAAATGCAACAATGTCTCTACAGACAAAGATCAGGATTGTCCAGGCTGCAGCCTTTTCTGAAGTGCTTTATGAATGCTTTATGAGAAAACTGGACAATAAAGCGTTGTGGTGGAACAGCGGTGCATTGCCTTTATGTTCTGTTATTGCCAGCTTTAACCTTTATCTTGCTAAGTAGCAAGCTAGCAGAGTAACATAATTAAGATGTAGCAGTTATCATTTCTATAACATACAGTGGTGCTTGAAAGTTTGTGAACCCTTCAGAATTTTCTATCGTCCTAAATTTAACCTAAGACTTCATCCGATTTTCACAACAGTCCTAATAGTAGATAAAGAGAACCAAATTAAAGAAATGAGACAAATTGAGGAAATTGATCCCGTATTGATCCAGTATTACATACCTGTGACTGGCAAAATACACTACATTTCCAAAAGTATTCACTCACCCATCCAAATCATTGAATTCAGGTGTTTCAATCACTTCCATGGCTACAGGTGTATAAAACCAAGCACATAGGCATGTAGACTGCTTCTACAAACGTTAGTGAAAGAATGGGTCGCTTTCAGAAGCTCACTGAATTCCGGCATGGTAATGTGATAGAATGCCATCTGTGCAACAAGTCCAGTCATGAAATTTCCTCACTACTAAATATTCCGCAGTCAACTGTCAGTGGTATTATAAGAAAGTGGAAGCAATTGGGAACAACAGCAGCTCAGCCATGAAGTGGTAGGCCATGTAAAATGACAGAGCGGGATCAGCGGATGCTGAGGCACATAGTGCACAGAGGTCACCAACTTTCTGCAGAGTCAATCACTACAGACCTCCAAACTTCATGTGGCCTTCAGATTAGCTCAAGAACTATAGATGGAATATAGTTCCATATATGGAATGGGTTTCCATAGCCAAGCAGCTGCATCCAAGACTTACATCACCAAGCGCAATGCAAAGCGTCAAATGCAGTGGTATAAAGTGCCGCCACTGGAGTCTAGAGCAGTGGAGTCTGGGTTTGGCAGTTGCCAGTAGAACGGTTTTTGTCTGACCGCATTGTAAGTTTGGTGGAGGGGGGATTATGGTGCGTGGTTGTTTTTCAGGAGTTGGGCTGGGCCCCTTAGTTCCAGTGCAAGGAACTCTTTATGCTTCAGCAGACCAAGAGATTTTGAACAATTTCATGCTCCCAACTTTGTGGGAACAGTTTGGGGATGGCCTGTTCCTGTTCCAACATGACTGCACACCAGTGCACAAAGCAAGGTCATGAAGACATGAATGAACCAGTTTGGTGTGGAAGAACTTGACTGGCCTCAAAACGATAGAACACCTTTGGAATGCATTAGAGTTGAGACTGTGAGCCAGGCCTTCTCGTCCAACATCAGTGTCTAACCTCACAAATGTGCTTCTGGAAGAATGGTCAAAAAAATACACACTCCTAAACCTTGTGGAAAGCCTTCCCAGAAGAGTTGAAGCTGTTATATCTGCAAAGGGTGGGCCTATGTCACATTAAACACTATGGATTAAGAATGGAATGTCACTCAAGTTCATATGCATGTGAAGGCAAACGAGTGAATACTTTTGGCCATATAGTGTATGTGAACTTTCAAGATTAAAAGATAATTTGAAGGTGAAATCAGAGTCATGTTTTCAATCAGTGGGATGGCAAGCAGGTGTGAGTGACCACCCTGTTTTATTTAAAGTGCACATACCTATCACAGTCTGATCTTCATAACACGTTCGTGGAAGTGCATCATAGCACAAACAAAGGAGATTTCTGAGGACGAAGGAGAAGTGCATCATAGCACAAACAAAGGAGATTTCTCAGAAGAAAAGTTTTTGATGCTCATCAAGCTGGACAAAGTTACAAAACCACCACTGAAGAGTTTGGACTCTGGATTGCTTTGCTCCCCAGGAGTGGTTGACCAACAAAGATCAAGAGAAAGGCGTGTGATTGTCCATGAGGTCACAAAGGAATCCAACATAACTTCTGAGCAGCTAAAGGCCTGTCTGTGGATAATGTTAATGTTCATGAGTTCACCATCAGGAGAACAACAATGGTGTGCATGGCAGGGTTGCAAGGAGAAAGCCACTGCTCTCCAAAAAGAACATTGCTGCCCATCTGCAGTTTGCTAAAGATCACATGGCCAAGGCAGAAGGCTATTTGAACAATGTGTTGTGAATGGATGAGACCTAAATAAAATGGATGAGACCTAAATCTTTTTGGTTTAAATGAGAAGCTTTATGTTTGGAGAAAGGAAAACACTGCATTCCAACTTAAAAACTTTATCTGTGAAACACAGTGGTGTTAGTATCAGGTTTTGGGCCTGTGTATCTGCATCTGGACCTTAATCCTATAGAATTTTTGGAAAGGGACCTGAAGCAAGCAGTTCAAGTAAAAAGACCCACTGACATAACAGAGCTGAAGCTTTGTACAGTCTTGTACAAAGGAATTGGCTAAAATTCCACCCAGGCAATGTGCAGGACTAATTAACAGTTACAAAGATCTCTGGGTTGATTCTGTGTAAAGGTTCAGCAAGGCACCCAACCTGCACTGCCTGCTGCCAGCAGAGGGTGTCGGCTAACCTGATACACCTGGGAGTTCCCCTATTTAAGGTGGTGGCAAACGTCAATGTTTGTCTCACCTTTGTAGAGGGCTGAGCGGTATGGTATTCAGTGAAAAAAAAAAGAAAACAGAGAAAAAGACAAGAAAAGAAAAGAGCTAGAAAGACAAAAGAGGGAAACTGCCCCAAAACCTACCATGAGCTCAAACAAAGGCTCCAAGCCCCGCTAAAGTGTTTGCTCCTTGAGCAGCAAACCTGCAAAACCTCTTCCTCTCAAAATCGCAGAGGAAGTGTCCTGTTTTCTGATTATTTCTTTACTTTCTCCCTTTTTTCAACTAAGCCTTTGTTTGAGCATGCCGGTTATGGCGTTTCCTTTGTTTGAAGTTCATTCTCGTGCTTTTTTTCTCCCTTCCTTGAAGGGCTTCAACCGAGGCTACCTGTACACCCCGGTGGCACAGCGGTAATGTCACGGACCGCCGATCCATACAGTGGCAGTTTGAACCCTTCTCAGGGTTACCCTTTTTTACTGCGTTAGGCTTGTGCAGCATTGCCCCCTTGTATCTCCTTACCCTGTCTCCGTATCTCCTTTTTGCTGGGTTTCAATTCCACACTTAGGTCTTCCTCCCTGCCGTCCTGTAACATTCTGCTGCTGAAGTTGACGCTTGTGTTCACTCAGTCTCTAAATTCTTCAAGGGCTCCTCTAACAAACTTCACTCCATGAAGTCGGGGCTCCCCAAGAGGAAACAATGAGGCCAAGTTGACAAGGGCATGTTAAAATGGTCAACATGACAGATGGTGACATCTTTGTGTCATGTAAATGACCAAATTCATCACCCAGAACAGTTACATAAATAAAACTACCAACTAATAACCCAGAGGAACATTATGACTTATGTAATTTGAGTTGTTTTACATGTGCCTTTCAAATCTATTCTGAATAAGTTGCTTTTTAAATGCATTATATCCAAATACATCAGGGTACATTTATCACAATATATTCAATATTAAACCATCCCTGCTTTTTTTAAATCTGTTTTGCCAACTCTGCACTAACCTTCTTCTCATCACATGCAGGACAATAATATCTAAATTACCCAACCGTGGTCAATGAACTACATTTCCCATCCTCCTTAGGGAGGCTTCCCTGACTGTGATGGATTAGAGAAGAGGGATGGTGAACTGAGAGAAGGAGACAGGGCTTCAAGGCTCCCTGCAGGTCATATACAGGCTAAATGTGATGAATATTCATGCATCTGCTGACAGAGCCCACAGTCTAGCCCTGCCAAGGCTGGGGCTCCGGCGCCCTGAATATGCAAAAGAGAGGGGCTGATAGACGTCTGAACCTCCTTTGAATATTAAGCCACACTATGAAGTTAAAGCACAAAATGTTAGCTTCCGTTTGAGGCAGTTTACATCTGTGTTGTGAAATGTCTAGAAATCTTTAAGACTGACTGGCAGCAATCCCCCAATTTCAGGGAAGTATAAGTAATTAGACCAATGGTTTCTTGTGGAAAGATGAATTCTTATACTTATAGAAGAACCTTAACTGCACTTTACAAGGCTGGTTTTCTATGTTCACACATACTAAAAGTCAGTGGGGGACCCTCAGGGCCTTTTAAGCCCTCACAGAATGCCTAATGTATGGGAACTTAAAAAATAATAGTTAATATTTAATAGAATAATCACGCTTATTGTATTTTAACTTTAAGTTTTTAGTTGCAAAATGCCCAACAGAAAATGATCCAATCCGAGTTTTCCCCCGTTGTATCAGAGTCACAGCTATAACATACAAAGTGGAATGTATGATTGCCTCTTTCTACAGGACCCCTTGTGACTGTGACTATGACTGTGTTGAGCTGCTAGTGAGCAATGGGGGGCCAAACTGGATGGGTCAAAGTGGAGAACATCCTGCTGTTAAAATTATTCACTGCTTTCCACAAAGACAAAACAGAGAACAGCAGTTTTCTTCATATCAAACAATCCTCAACTGACAAAGAGCATTTAAACACGAACACTTGTTTGTTCACTCCAGTTTACTTCCAGTTTTGTAAATCATACACATTTGTGTCAAAGTATATTCATATACATGTTCACATATTTATTCAACTATATTCAAAAACAAATGCGTAGAGTGGGGACCGCAGAGAAATGTATGGGGTAAATGTCTGCTGTGAGCATCAAGCAAAGATGTACTAAACATGGACTTTTCAGACATGTTTATTTTTAAAAAATCATGTGCACTAGTTAGTTTGGCACTAACATACTATTGGAAATCCTATAAGAGTGCTAGCAGAAATGAGCATTATTGTCATCTTTCAAGTAATGCTAATTTCTTCTGTTGCTTTTGTGGAATTTCTAATAGTATGGTAGCATTAAGCTAACTCAGATGCACATAAATGTGTCGCTGTTGTCGGAACAAAACCTTGTGTCTCCAAAATGGTAACTTTATAGGAGAAGGAAAAAACCTACTTTACTTTGAATGTAAGTCTATGGAACCAGATTTCTTTACAAGTCATTTTGAACTGTTTCTTTTGGTCCATTCATCATGAAATTTACATGCAATGGCCTAAATTGAAGGTCTAGCTCTAATAGCTATCGCTGTAATAGTGGCACACCACATCACACCTTATGCTTTGTTTGTTGCCTCTACACTGAAAGCAAAATGTGCTATTTAATGGTATTATAATACATTATGCATTTGCTTTTAACATCTTTTATGAGAACTCTCCAAAAGACTCAGGTTCATCCATCACATGCAGATGTGAAATAAGAGAGAGATGTAATTATCACTAGTATGAGAGAATGGAGTAATTACTGTATATATCGTAGGCTGACCACTAATTTTACTAAGTGCTTAAATAAGTAGCTGCCACTTTCATATGCATGTACAATTTCTAAATAATTCTAATATAACAAGATGTGAATAACTGGTCAGGTATGTGGCAGGATGAATTCTTCCTTTCACAGAAGAACCTTAACTACTCAGATGTTACCAAAAGCTTCATCAACACAAAATGGACGAGGAATAGTGGAAGGAACATATGAACAGAAAGCTAAAGGAATGTCTTTGATTGAACGCTCAGGCATAATGCTGTGACACCTCATATGGAGAGGCCATTTACCACTTTACAAGGCTGGTTTGCTATGTTCACGCATACTGAACATCAGCAGGGAACCCTCTGGGTCTTCTAGGCCCTCACAGAATGCTTAATGATGCCTGGGAACTAAAAAAAACTACATGTCTATTTTATATATTTATTTAATAGAACCATCATGTTTGTATTTAAACTATGTAAAATGGATCTCTAAGCTGGCATACTTGCTATACAAACTACACTAGACTAGAAAAGACTAGACTTAAAAAAGATGACTCGTCAACGATTCTATAATAAAAGTTCTATTTAGAACCATGTGATTTTTTGGCTTAAACATTTTCTTTTGCATGGTGAAGTGGTTCTTCTGATCATTGGAAAATGTGTTGTATATGGTTCTATATAGAACCTCTTTGGTTCTATAGCACCAAAAAGGGTTCTTGTATTGTTAAAAGCTTGACATCGTAACAATACACACTGAAAAATAACTGTTCATCAAGGGTTCTGTAGTAAAGAAGATGGCTTTATATAAACCCATTGATCATTGAAAGAACCCTTTGCTTGATTAAAGGGTTCTTCAGATTGATGAACATGCTGTAGCTGGTTCTATATTGAACGTTTTTGAAAATGTTTTCTATATATCTTTCATTGTTACAATATTGACATCATAACAGCAGAAGAACCTTTTCTGGTGCTATACAAAACCCTTTTTTCTAAAAGGTTCTATATAGATCCACATGCTAAAAAAAGATGGTTCTTCAAGTGTTCTTTAGTAAAGAAAATGGTTCTTTATAAAGCCATGAACACTCAAACAAGTCTTTGCCTGATAAAAGGGTTATTTGCATCATGAATACATTCTTCAGATTGATGGAGAACATGCTGTAGGTAGTTTTATATAGCACTGCAAAAGGTTCTTCTATTGTTACAAGCTTGACATTGTAATAAAAGAACTCTTGTGGGTGCTATATATAGAACCTGTTTCAAAAAGGTTCTATACAGAACCATACACAAGACATTCTCCATCAGTCTAAAGAACTATTTCATGATGCAGAGGACCCTTTAAACATGCCATATAGAGCCTTTTTTTTAAAGAGTTAGAGCACACCACATTATCCATCACTTTGAAGAAGACGCATTTAATGATGCCAAGAACCCTTGAATTATGTAAAAGGTTCTTTGAGAGTTTATGGTTCTATATATGTAACCATTTTCTTTACTAAAGATTCATTGAAGAACCATCTTTTTCCATCAACAAATTCATATTTATTCATAATTTATAGTCCTAGTTCAATATATTCAAAAACAAACATATAAAGTGGGCACTTCAGAGAAATGGAGTAAATGTCTGCTGCGAGCATCAAACAAAAATGTGAAATGCTATGAGGTTCATGTCAAATTTAGTACAACCAAAATTCCTTTATGTGCAGTAGTGTTAGTTGAGCGCTAACATACTATTGGAAATCCCATAAAAGTGCTAACAGAAATTATCACTATTGTCACTAAGCTAACACTGGTGCACATGAACATAGGTTTGTTTCTTTGAGTTCGTAAGTTTTGATATTAATGGCCTAAATTGAAGGTCTAGCTGTAAAAGTCAAGGTTTGCCACTGCTGAATCACACCTTATTGATTGTTTGCTGCCTCTACACTAAAAGCAAACTATGCTCTTTGATGGTTTTACACTAGAATATGCTTTTGTGACTTAAAGGCCTTTTTATATGCGCTCCCCAAGGACTTCACAAACTCAAGCTCATACTTCACCCGCAGACATGAAATAAGACGGAACAAAGGAAGAATTAATGATGATGTAATTATCACTTATAGGAGAGTAGAGAGTAATTATTGTACATACTGTAGGCTAACCACTAATTTCACTAAGTGCTTGAATACGCAGCTGCCACTCGTGAATTCGTCAAGCCTTAACAATTAAATCAGTGTGCTTAGAAGAAAGCTAATGTAAAAACAGTGGCAAAAATGACCAGCATGTGAAAAATACATTTGCCAGTCACAGAGCTGAGAAGAATGGCTTTTAGTGCGTGGTAAAAATAGAAGTGTCCATCATGCTGCTGTTTGCTCTTCTATGGTGTTTAAATCCTTCTTAGCTTCTTAACAGTGGTGGAATAAGAGCTTCATCTATTATGTTTATTGATGCACCCTGTGTGTTAGTGCTGCTTGAAAGACAGAGGTTTTAATTATTTTACAGCCTAATTCATATTTTATTATTATTTAGCTCAGTTGCTGTGATCAAGCAGCGTAGGTCAACAAAAAAGGAAAGAAAAAATGAACATCAATGTGTTTTCTCTGCTTTAGGTTCTATGAATCGTATTTAAAAAAACATGTTTATGATATTCACAAGTTACAGTATTTTATTGTTATTGTTGTAACTTAACAAAACAATTTGAGGCACAATGCAGGCTGGCCAATCAAAATAGAAGTCATTTGCATACACTCTTAAAAATATAGGTGCTAAAAGAGGTTCGTTTGGCTTCCTGTACCTTTCACTGGATCAGGGGTCGGCAACCCAAATGTTAAAAAGAGACTTTTTGTCCTTTCAACAAAAATCTATCTGCTGTGGGAGCCACAAAATTGTCAATTTATAGATGTAACATTTTAAAATCTTGGCTGTAAATATGTTTCAGTATTTTCTAATGTACTAGCATAGACTAAAATATAAAAAGGAAAATGCAGACTCACTTTGCTCTGCTTTAAGCTTTAGCTCAGCTACAGGTGCTTTTCTCACATCTCTGACAGAAAACTTCTATGCAAAAGTGGAAGAGTTTCTTGTAAACTGTCTCAACTCTCGACTTTGTAAGAAAGTCGCTTCTCATTCACCAGCTTCTTGTTCAAAATTTCCCATTTCACTTTAAATGGTGCGATGTTCCTCTTAAATCTATCTCTTTGCCTTTTCTTTTGCTAGTTGCAAGGTGAGATTGTTGTCTGTGTTGCTATGTGACCAGCAGTCTGCAAGGCAACCTTCAGGGTTAAAGGGTGAATTAGCAGTTATACATTAACTCCAGAGTTTAAGACCATTTATTGTTAAAACCGTGTTAGAATGACCAACTTGATAAAATCTTTGTTGTGTGATGTAAAGGTTCTTTAACCATTCAAAAGGTTCCTCACAGACACAAAATTCCGTTTATGGGCATGGTTCTTCAGGGAACCAAATGCTATTCTTTAATAGCAGTATATTTGTGAGGTTTTATGGGCTGAGAAGTCTGAATTTGTAATTGGGATTACTTGGATCACGAGAAGCAGAAAGTGCAGCCATCTTCTAAGACTGAACTTTGCAGGTGTGGAAAAATACATCCCTGCAGATTTCTTTCGAAAAACTGAAGGCGACTATCCTGAAAAAGAATGGAAGCATTCCATCTAAATGATCCGCTGAGGCTTTATAATCTAATTCTGGTAAAACTTTATTTGAATTGTTTTCTAGATATTTAATGTACTTTCAAGTTACATTCAACTAAATATCTACTAATCTGACTATAATTTTCCTTAACTCTAAACCTGTTAACCTTAACCCCAATCCAAAACCTAATCCTCAACTTCACGCTGGTCCTGGCCCCAACCTAGGGTCAAATCTTAACTCTAACCCCACCACTGTTTCATTTCAACCGTTTGTTAACAATTTAAACATCTGTAGATAATCTATAGGGGACTATTGTAGACTATCCAAATAAAGCAAGGCTCCAAATCTTACTTTAGAAAAGGACTAAAGTTACTATAAGCAGTGGTGGATAGTAACAAAGTAAATGTAATTTATCGCTGCACTTAAGTAGTTTTTTTGTGTATCTGTACTTTACTGAAGTATTTCCATTTTCGGCAACTTTTTACTTTTACTCCACTACATTTCCAAGTAAAATATCTTACTTTTCACTCCACTACACTATATTTTGTGAAATCTGACGTTCCTTTTGGCTTATATGTGTATAAAAACATAATGTCAAAATGAAAGAAGCATGAAGGAAGCGTACCAATCAGGGTACAGTGTGCACTTTGTTTTGACCTTTTGGACATAGCGATCCAAGCATATGGTTCAACATCAGTGCAGCAGCGTAAGTGTGGGAATGTCTATTCAACATAGAACTAACCTAACTTTCTGTAAATAGACCAAAATATAGAAATATGTACACGTATGCAGTTGCGGCCGGTGTGTCTTTTTTCTGAATTCATACAGACTTTCATTTTATAGTAAATTTGTTTTGGCTAGTTTATGTTTATGAACAGAGACCTACAGGTGCAATACAGTAAAGGAAAACTAATTTGTGAATCTGAGTTAACTTGTAACTAATAATCTGAGTCTGAATCTGAGTCAACTTGTAACTAATAAATCTTAAATCAAAAATGTACTTGTTTGCAAAAGATTATTTCAGAGCCACTCGGTTCTACCTGATGGAAATTGTTTGCCTTCAGTGTTTTGTGCTTATGATCATTTTAATAGATGTCAGTGTCACTTATTAATGACATTCTATTAAAATATTTGTTTACCAAGAGAGACGCTGGAGGACTTTCACCTGAAATGAGTTCGTGAAGCGAGTCTTGTTACAAAAATGACAATAGAACATTAGAGCCATAATTAATCTTTTAGTACTTTTACTTTCGATGCCTAAGTACATTTGAAGGCAAATACTTTAGTACTTTTAATCAAATTGAGGTCTAGAGTAAGGAACTTCTACTTTTACTGGAGTAATATTTTACCTTGGGCATCTCTACTTTAACTCAAGTACATGATTTGTGTACTTCGTCCACCTCTATAAGACAAAAAGATTACAGAAAGGACAGTTAGTGCATTCAGACTGCATCAGTAACCAATTGCATAAATGCTTCCATTTGCCATAGATTGGCAGGTCATGTATTCACTTATTAATAATATTTAATCTAATAAACAAATTTTTAATTGTTTCATGGTGCCAGAAAGACAAAAACCCTTGTTTATCTATGTTGGTGTCAAAGGGTTGCAGCAAATTTGACTTTTCCAATAGAGTCCATATATTGCCGCATATGAGTTTATAATCTCACTCCCTCTTTCTTCATGGCCGTGTGGTGGATTGACAGGACAGCTCGCTGTCATATGAGCACCACAACAGAGGAACTGTCAGTCAAGGCTAGACACTGCCTGTGGCGTCTGAAGGTCCCCCGCTGGCAGATGGTCAATAAAGCCATCATATGGCCTGTCATGTTGTACAACAAGAGAGTGGAATTTGAATCTGAGCTGTGTGACTGAGTATAGCTTCTACACCTGGGATCAAACCCACAAAACACGCAACCTTGAGAAATACTGCCGGCCTCTCCGCGTGGGCTGTCGGCCTTCTGTTTGAGTATGGATTTTTTTCATGAAAAACAACCATATACAAGGATTTTGTCTTGAATAGCTGCTTGGATGCACATCTTATTTCATACATTTTAATTCCTTCCCTCTTTTGGTTTTGTGGGTTCACGTGCCAAAAACAGTCATTTATTTCTACATGACTATTTGCCAGCCTCTCTTCACCCCTTAAACAGGCTGTGCCTTTTGAAACTGACACATACAAATGACCTAGTTGGGGACTTGGGAATAAAGCAATGTTTTGGTAAAAAAAAAGGTCTAATTTACATGCTATTCCACTTGCTCCAGATATACTTGCTCAGCCAAGACATGTTCAGTGTTCAAATTTAGCACTGGAGCCACAAGCTTTATGTGGCTGACAAACACGAAGTCAATAGTCACCCAACACTTTTTCTGTAAATACATCCCCAAACCTTCTCTCAATCCGCTTAAAGCACATCCAGGACTTAATTCAAGATTTCTGTTGTTTTCTGTTTATTAGGGATGCACAATAATATCGGGAACATATTGGTATCAGCAGATACTAGAAGTAATACTATTGGTATATTATAGATTTCAAAGCATATGTTTAAATTGATGCTGGGCTGCTATGATAAAATGTCTCCATTTCATTTTTATAGCTGCACAACGACAGGCTAAAATGTGTGATTTGCCATGTAAAGGCTGAAACAATCATTTAAGGCATTGAATGTTTTTAACACCATGCGTCTTTACATATCAATGTCATGCAGTCATAAGCCTCAAAAAGAAGCTCCAACTTGATGTTTAGGTCGCAAATGGTCTTAAAATCAAAATTATAGTGATGATGATATGACAATAGGAGATAAATCATTCACATACTCAGAAGACACATCCTTCACCAAGTTTTGACTAAGCTCTTTTTTAATTCTCTTTCAGATTTCAGATTCCATTCGGGTTAGAGGGATAGAAGTATAAACCCACGCTATGAAACGTTCTTCTGTATGTAATTACACATTTTCACCAGAGGGGTCTCTAAATCCCCAAATTTTACATAGTGCAGCTTAAATTTACTGCATTTATAATCCTCTACAAATGTTATATTTCTCTGCGATGCTAATCCACAGGTGGCTCTAATGTCTACATTATAGAAACATTTGTGTTATCAGGTATGCCCTTAAAATATCAGCCCCTGATTTCTATATCAGTGCATTCATACTATTTACACATTCGTCTTGTTTCCCAACTGAAGGCATATGCTTAAAATAGAAACAACAAAAATCACAAGTGAAGTCAAATGCCTTCATGATGCACAAAGGTGAGTCGGATGCTATGGAGAGTTGGAATTTGGCATAATACCAGCCTAAAGTGGCTGCCCAGTGTTCAGCTACATGGTTAAGTATTGTTCATTTATATGGATCACAAGTCTATACAGTGCAAAAATGGGATCTTTCCACGAGATTATCTTAAATTTAGTCATATATCTAACATTTCCGATACTGAGATTGTTGTAACGTTATTTAAGATGACTTATTTCAAGACAAGACCTGTCCAGAGTGTTTCTTGCCTTCTGCCTGATGATCACTGGGATAGGCTACAGCTACCCCCAAAACCCAGAAGGATAAGTGCCATGAATTGTGTGTGCATGTATTTCAAGACATTATTATTTGTTTCAAGTTAAATTGTCTCATTAAATTGGCAGATAACTTAGCTTCCCAGGTTACAACAATCTCAAAATGAGATATATTAAATACATTTACTGCATTTAAGATTAATTCACTCACCAAGATACCATTTGTTGCAGCACAAGTCTTTAGTCTCCAGCATACAGAAGACCTGGATGTAGTTTGAGTGAGTTGAGAGAAGTTTTGGGGCTATATATACCAAAAAGATTTGGGTGACTATTGAATACTAGTGTTTGTTAGCAACATTAGCCTTGTAGCTCCAGCACTACACTAAAAAAGTGAAGCATGTCTTGGCTTATCAACTACATCTGGAGTAAGTGGAAAAAATGTGTACATTTTGATATGTATCAAAATTGCACTGTATAATAAGATACACTTAAGTGGATTGGTTTTTGTGACATCACAAAAGCAACGCATTCAGATTGCTGCATCTTAAAGACCCCATGAACTTGGGAGTGAACAGTATATCTTGAAACTTTAAAAATGTTGACAGCCTACATGAAACTCTTAAAACATGAGGAGAACTTCGTTGTCCATGTTTTGGACAATTTAGACTAATGATCCTTGCAGAAGATCTTCATGACATTTTCATGCTTTAAAGAAGGGTCATTAAGCAACAGGTGTCAATAGTTTTTAATCTTAATTGGCTTTTTCGCTACACCTATGGTTCCTATTCTCAGTCCTGGGGCAAAATTTGTGTTTTGCCTAATCTAACACACCTGGTTCAGCTAATCAGCAAATGATCAAACTCTCCATGATGGAGAACTGCTGTGTTGTGCAGTCTGAGTCGCATGACTGAGATTTACAAAATATAATTTACCAAGTGCTTTTATGGCTGTTTGCTGAAACCCGCTGGTTATTCAAACCCCCAGAAGTGCTGGAGTATTACTGCCATTTTGCAGTGCTCTTTAAAAGGCCACTCCAGCCAGACTAGGAGATATGATACATCTGAAGATGTATCAAAAGGTGGGATTTGTGAAGAGCTACAGGTGGTTATGCAGAAAATGATGGAGGCAAAGTGTGTCTGCTATAGGTTTTCACTATCTGGTGAATGCAGAAGAAAGCGAGATGGCTTACACTGCAGCTAGGAAGCTAGAAAAGACTCCCACCACTAAACATCCACCCACATTCAACACACTTTCCCTTTTTCTAATCTGACTAACCAGAGCTCCAACCAGTTTGAGTAGAAAAATTGCACACTAACATTATTTTACAAGGAAAAAAAAGCTATGAAAACAATCCAAAATGTCCATAATTTAGACATAAACAAAGCCAATGAGAGTGGTTTAGTGTGAAACGGACTCATTTCTGTACAGAGATGGTAACTAGAACCAGGAGTTGCCATGTCTATGACACAAATATAGTCACTTTTCCTAAAATAAAGCATTTCACATCTGTGTGTGTGTGTGTGTGTGTGTGTGTGTGTGTGTGTGTGTGGTGGATTTATTTGTGTTTGTAGACATTTATATGTAAACAGGTGATGTCCAAATAAAAATGAGTATCACCAAACTGGTAAGTTTGCAGGAGAGTGAAAAAAAAGTTCTTTACTTTCTATGAAAGTTAATAGAAAGAAATTTGATCCCAAGCAATTTTGGAGCGTTTCCATTGGTCCAGTCCTCATAAAATTTTCACACAATGAGTGTGTTTACATACACACCACTAATATGATCTGATTGCCAAATGCCAGTGGTGGACGAGGTACACAAAGCATGTATTTGAGTTAAAGTAGAGATAGCCAAAGGTAAAATATTACTCCAGTAAAAGTAGAAGTTCCTCCTTTAGACCTCCATTTGAGTAAAAGTACAAAAGTATTTGCCTTCAGATGTACTTAAGTATAGAAAGTAAAAGTATTAAAAGATTAATTATGGCTCAATGTTCTGTTATCATTTTTATAACAAAGACTCGCTTCATGAACTCATTTCAGGTGAAAGTCCTCCAACGTCTCTCTTGGTAAACCAGTCTTTTAATAGAACGTCAGTAATTAGTGACGCTGATGTCTATTAAAATGATCATAAGCACAAAACACTGAAGGCAAACAGTTTCCATCAGGGAGAACAGAGTGGCTCTGAAATCACTTTTTTACTAACAAGCAAAGTTTCAGTTTAAGATTTATTTACAACTTAGTTCCAAGTTTAAGTTAAATGAAAACTTGCTTTAAACTCAGGATCACGAATGAGTTTCCTTTACTATATTGAGCTGTAGGTCTCTGTTCATAAACATAAGCTAGCAAAAGATTTATTATAAAATGAAAGTGTTTGTATAAATTCAGTCACAACTACATATGTGGACATATTTCTATATTGTGGTCTATTTACACAAAGTTAGGTCAGTTAATTTATGTCGAATAGACTATAGATAAAATGTTACGCTACTGCGCTGACGTTGATCCGTGTGCTTGCACTGGGTTGGTATGACCAACAAGTCAAAACCAGCTCAAAACAAAGTGACCGCTGTGCCCTGATTGGTGCTCTTGCTTTGCGCTTCTTTTGTTCTGACATGTTACATTTTTATACACACAGACACCGAAAGGAACGACAGATTTCTCAAAATGTAGTGGAGTAAAAAGTAAGATATTTACTTTGAAATGTGGAGTGAAAGTAAACTCACCCAAAATGGAAAAACTTCAGTAAAGTACAGATACATGAAAAAAGCTACTTAAGTACAGTAACCAATTACATTAACTTAATTACTGTTCACCACTGCCAAGTGCATGTAAATGCGCTGAACCAATTAATGACAAAATCTGATTTTCTATAGTTGATCAGATTGTTGTAAAGAGCAGTAAAAAATAAAATTCGAAACAAATGGAGATACAAGGACAGCAATAATACATTATATCTATATTATAAGTTTGCTTTGACCTTCTCAACCACTGTAAAGTGTAGATCAAGGTTTCTCAACCACTAGGCCCGAGGACCACTTTTTAGTCCTTGGACCTATTCTGAGAGAGGCCAGTGGTCTGTACTGGGCCTGTGATGCCACTTTGTTGTAAAAATCAGTGAAAAATAATTGACTTAGTACTAAAAAGGACATCTAAAATGTTTTCAGACAGTAAATAACATAAACACAAGCCCCATAAGAGTGTGCAAAAGAAGCTTTGTCAATTTTTTTGCCCTTTGCCTCTGGAAACACCTGACATTTCAGTTGTCCAGTTGCACCAATATTCTGTTCATATTCCATGTTCGCTGATACATGTTACATATTGCAAGAGTAGGCCTCCATTTATCAGTGTGTTCAAAATGTACTTTCTAGTGATAAACAGGTGGGCCTTGAGGTGGAAAAGATTGAGAACCTGGTGTAGATTACTGTCATGCTCTAGAAATGACTGGGCTGTTTTTCTAACTGAATGCTGAGTTCTAACCATTCTGTTGGGCCATTTTATGGGGGCATTTCCACAGTGCTGGTCAGTTTTGGGGCTAAAACTAGATCCCAGCTTGGTTACTTGGTTACTTGCCTGTGCTGTGTCACAATAACAACCAAGCCAAAGGGTTAATTATTACTACTTAAGCAGCTTGTGATCAGTAATCAGCAAGTAAACCTCTGTAAAATACAGATAGATACTCTTACTATGACTTGCTATTCATACTGTTCATTTAAATCACCTTTAGCTTTAACATACTACTGAAACTCCATAAGAGAGCTAGCATAAATTAGAAGTACTTTTCCTTGTTTTGGACCAAGTTTTGATATTTATTGCCCGTTCACTGGTATTTTGTTTAGTTACATAGTGGCTCGGTACAGGGTTTGGAAAATCAGGTTTTCAGGGTTTAAAAGATGCTTTTCATTCTGCAAATGTTTGTCCACATTTAAATCATAATAAAATATCATCTATTCACAAATGCTAATGTGGTAAAGATTAAAAGGTCACAATCTGCACTTTCGACAGAGTCCTTTCACCTGTTTCGGTGAGCTACAAGTGAGAAGTAATTAAACGAAATGTAAGAAGAGGTCTTTCAACATGTTTACACCATGGGGGGTCACAGGCAAGCAAAGTTAAATCATGGTTGTTTGTCAAGATTAATTGCACTTGTGAAAAAAAAAAATTAAGCAGAAATTTGTGAGAATAAATTATGGGCATAGAGAGCAGTGAAGATGACAGAGAACTAGCTTGCTATTGTTATCTTGTTTTCAGACCCCCTTCTAGGAAGCAGGCACAAAAGTTTAATTCGGGTGAGCTCGTAGCCGTCATTGATGCTGCAAGGTAATTTTACCTTTTCTCTTTTGTCTTTGTGGGCCACTACTGATGGTCAGCTCCCCTGCACAAGGACACAGAGGAGATCTAAAAGCTTGTTTGATGGCATTGTTGCCACTGTTTGGCATCTCATCTTTTTTCAATGGTGAGGAAAAAACTATAGGGGAAAAAAATGAGAGATTCAAAGTTTTGGTATCTTCAATTGAATTCCGATTCGAAGTGCTCCACTAATCTTGCTCTCTGATGTATTGCGCAGTAAGCTCCCATTCTCCTGGAGATTTGTCATAATACACGGCCTCGGGTGGATCCATTTCCATCCTGTCGGGGGCCTTTTGTCTTGATCTTACCTTTCTCCTTTGCACTGCGTCGCTTCATTTCCATAATTGCCCACAATGAAAGCTTTTTTTTCCCCTTCGATGCATGACCGAATGTCTTATTACTCCAATGCAATAACAGACTAATCTAGATGGGCAGGTGAAAAGAAATGTCCATGGTGCTTTCAGAAACTATTACGGCTTTAATTGGTTGGTCACCCAAACAGCATATAGCCTTATGACTTTTAGTATTCAGGACAGAAATGCATGTATCCACAAACTTTGGTTCATGACTTTGAGGACCAACTGTAGAGATTTTGATATTATCACTACATCTTCATTTAAAAACTTTAACACCCATGCAATGGGAAATTATATATATATATATATATATATATATATATATATATATATATATATATATATATAATATATATATATATATATATATATATGTATATATATAAATATATATATATATATATATATATATATATATATATAATTATATTTATATATATATACATACATATATATATAATGTATATTATATATATTATATATTATATATATATATATATGTAATGTATATGAAGACATGACTTGTTTCCTACACTGAAAGTCTTTTATTATATATATATATATATATATATATATATATATATATATATATATAATAAAAGACTTTCAGTGTAGGAAACAAGTCATGTCTTCATATACATTACATATATATATATATAATATATAATATATATAATATACATTATATATGTATGTATATATATATAAGTCATGTCTCTGCTTTATTATAGCTTTCAAACTTTTCATCAGACTTTCTTTCAGTTTTTTTTTTTTTAAAAACCTGCAGGGATATTTTTCCACACCTCCAAAGGTCAGTGTTGCTGTTCTAATACTAGGGTATCCCATGTGGTTCCTAATGTGTTGCTAGGCAATTGCTAAGGAATTTCAGGTGTTTGCAAAGATGCTGATTGTTGCTATGGAATAACAAGGTGTTGCTAGCTCATTCTGTGGTATTACAGACAGGTGCTAAGGTGTTGCTATGTGATTGCTATATTATTCCAAGTGGTTGCAAAGGTGTTGCTAGTTTATTCTATGGTATTGCAGATGGCTGCTAAGGTGTTGCTAGGCCATTGCTTGGTATTCCAGGTGGTTGATATGGTGTTCCTAGCTCATTCTATGGTAGTCCAGATGGTTGCTTAGTTATTGCTAGGCTATTCTATAATATTGCAGGTAAGTTTCAAAAGTGTCAATAGATTGTTGCTATGGAATAACAGGTGGTTGCTACGGTGTTGCTAGGTCATTCTATGGTATTCCAGATGGTTGCTGAGATGTTTCTAGGCCATTGCTATGGTATTTTAGATGATTGCTAAGGTGTTGCTAGACCATTGCTATGTTATCCAAGGTGGTTTTTAAGCTGTACCTAGGCTGTTCCTGCTGTATTACAGGTGGTGGCTAAGGTGCTGCTAGATTGTTGCTACATTGTCCTTTATGGTTGCTAAGGTGTTTCTAAGCTGGAGAACTTCAAGCAAAGTGTAACCAGACAATACACTTAATGTTTTTGACATACTAACATTATAGAAATGTGGGAATAAATAAGAAATATCAATAATCTTTATTGTTGGACTGCTTGAACACTTGTTTGCCAATGTTTGCAGCTTAAACAATCTGTGAGTAAAAAGCTGAATCTTTGGGAGGGAATTGCCTTAATCAAAAGTCCCTGTTATAACCTCCATCTGCGGAGGAAGCTCATTTCGGCCACTTGTATTCGCGATCTTATTCTTTCGGTCATTACCCAAAGCTCATGACTATAGGTGAGGGTGGGAACATAGATCGACAGGTAAATCGAGAGCCTTGCCTTATGGCTCAGCTCTTTCTTTACCACAACAGACCGGTAAAGAGCCCGCATCACTGCTGACCCAGCACCAATCCGCCTGTCAATCTCCCGCTCCCTTGTACCATCACTCATGAACAAGACTCCAAGATACTTGAACTCCTCCACTTGAGGCAAGAGCCTATCCCCAACCCAGCTCTCCGCCCTTTACCACCTGAGAACCATGGTCTCGGATTTAGAGGTACTGATTCTCATCCCGGCCGCTTCACACTCGGCTGCAAACCGATCCAGTGAAAACTGAAGTTCACGGCCTGATATCCCCAATAGGACCACATCATCTGCAAACAGCAGCAATGTGACCCTGAGGTCACCAAACCGGACACCCTCCATCCCCTGACTGCGCCTAGAAATTCTATCCATAAAAATTATGAATAGACTTGGTGACAAAGGACAGCCCTGACGGAGTCCAACTCTCACTGGGAACGAGTCTGTCTTGCTGCCGGCTGTGAGAACCAAACTCCAGCTTTGTTTGTATAGGGCCTGAATGGCTCATAGCAAAGAGCCATGTACCCCATACTCCCGAAGCACCTCCCACAGAATACCCCGGGTAACACAGTCAAATGCCTTCTCCAGATCCACAAAGCACATGTGGACTGGTTGGGCAAACTCCCATGAACCCTCCAGAATCCTGGAGAGGGTGAAGAGTTGGTCCAGTGTTCCACGACCAGGGCAGAACCCGGACTGCTCCTCCTGGATCCGAAGTTCGACTATAAGCCGGACTCTCTTCTCCAGTACCCCTACATAGACCTTACCAGGGAGGCTGAGGAGTGTGATTCCCCTATAGCTGGAACACACCCTCCGGTCCCCTTTTTTAAAAAGAGGCACCACCACCCCAGTCTGCCAATCCTGTGGCACTGTCCCCGATGTCCATGCAATGTTGAAAAGGCGTGTCAGCCAAGACAGTCCCACAACATCCAAAGCCTTGAGGAACTCAGGATGGATCTCATCCACCCCTGGAGCCTTGCCACCAAGGAGCTTTTTAACTACCTTAATGACTTCGGCCTCAGTAATGGACGAGCCTATTCCCGTGTCTCCAGACTCTGCCTCCCTCCTCACTGGTGAACGTGTTGGTGGGATTGAGAAGGTCCTCAAAATATTCCTTCCACCGCCCAATGACGTCTTCAGTCGAAGTCAGCAGCAAACCATCTCCACTATATACAGTGCTAGTGGCACAGTGCTTTCCCCTTCTGAGTCGCCTGACAGTTTGCCAGAATCTTTTTGGAGCTGACTTAAAGTCACTTTCCAAGTCTTCACCAAACTCCTCCCACCCCTGGGTTTTTGCCTTGGCGACGACTGAAGCAGCAGATCGCTTGGCCTTTCGATACCTGTCAGCTGCCTCTGGTGTCCCACAGGCCAACCATGCCTGATAGGACTCCTTCTTCAGCTTGACGGCGTCTCTCACCTGGGGTGTCCACCACCGGGTTCGAGGACTACCACCCCGATAGGCACCAACTATCTTGCGACCACAGCTACCACAGTGACCACAGCTGCTTCAACCATGGAGGAGCGGAACATGGCCCATTCTGAGTCAATGTCCCCCACCTCCCCCGATATCTGGTCAAAGTTATGACGGAGGTGTGTGTTGAACATCAATCTGACATGTTCTTCTGCCAGACGTTCCCAGCAAATCCTCACTATACGTTTGGGTTTGCCCGGTCTGACCGGCATCTTCCCCCACCACCTGATCCTACTCACCACCAGGTGGTGATCAGTTGACAGCTCAGCTCCTCTCTTTACCCGAGTGTCCAAAATACATGGCCGCAAGTCTGATGACACCACTACAAAGTCAATCATTGAACTGCGGCCTAGGGTGTCCTGGTGCCATGTGCACTTACGGACATCCTTGTGTTCAAACATGGTGTTCGTGATGGACAAACTGTGGTTTGCACAGAAGTCCAAAACCTGAATAGCACTCGGGTTCAGATCAGAGAGGCCATTCCTCCCAATCATACCCCTCCAGGTCACACGCAAGACCCCTCCAGGTCCAGGCAAGTCATTGCCCTCGTAAGCGTTGAAGTCCCCCAGTAGGACAATAGAGTATCCAGGAGGAGCACTTTCAAGCGTCCTTCCCAAGGACTTTAAGAAGGCTGGGTACTCTGAACTGCTGTCCAGTGCATAAGCACAGACAGCAGTCAGGACCCGTTCCCCAACCCGAAGGCGTAGGGAAGCTACCCTCTTGTCCACCGGAGAAAACCCCAACATACAGGCGCCGAGTCGAGGGGCTATGAGAAAGTCCACACCTGCCCGTCGCCTCTCACCATGGGCAACCCCAGAAAAGAATAAAGTCCATCCCCTCTCAAGGAGCCCAAGCTGTGTGTTGAGGTGAGCCCGACTATATCTATCTGGTATCTCTCAATCTTGCGCGCCAGTGAGCTAACATTCCAAGTTCCTAAAGCCAGTTTCAGCAACCGAGGATCAGAACGCCAAGGCCCACGCCTTCAGACACTGCCCGATCCACAAAGCACCGAACCCCTACTACTGCCCTTCCAATTGGTGGTGAGTCGATTGGAGGGGGGACTCATGTAACCCCTTCAAGCTGGGCCCAGCCAGGCACAATGAGTAAATGCCCGGCCACCAGACTCTCACTGGTGAGCCCCTCCCCCAGGCCTGGCTCCAGGGTGGGGCCTCGGTAACCCTGTTCCGGGCAGGGTACTTAAGTCCTGTTTTTTAATTATTTTCATAGGGGGAATTTTGGATCACACTTTGTCTGACCTGTCACCTAGGACCAGTTTGCCATGGGAGACCCTACCAGGAGCTTTTGCTCCAGACAACATAGCTCCTAGGATCATTCAAGCATGCAAACCCCTCCACCACGATAAGATCCATGGAGAAGCCTGTTAGATCCTGTTATAACCTACACAAATTATTTACCCAAATAAAGTCCTTTCATTTAAACTTGTTAACTGTGTTTGCTCTGTGAGCCAGATTCAGTCATAGAACTATGAACATTCCCTTTTCACCACAAAGTTTTTAAACCAGTGTATTGGTAATTCTCCTTGTATTTTCACCACGTTAGATAGCTGCATTAACATCAAGCTAGTAGTGTCAGTCTGGCAATATATTGGACTTTTATGTCATTTATGTTATAGGACATTTAAGACATTTTATCTTGTAACAGGCATATAAGTGACAATCTTTACTTTGTAGGTTTGTTTTTAAGTTATGCTTTATTATTTTAAGTTATATCTTTTATTGTTGTAGCATTAACCTGTTAATCAGCTAGCTTTCTCTTACTTGTCCAGCCTGCTAGTAATGGATATATTATAGCCAGTTATAGAAAGAATATACATATAAAAACCTTAAAGCAAGTCTGTTAGAAATAAACAGTGATGTTCACCTGGCAGTGTATCATCTGATTGCTTTTACTGGACATAGATTTTAATTCTAACAACTCGGTTTGGTGACTGAGTCACTATAAAGCCACAGTCTCATGTCTGCTGAAGCTCTGTGCTATTTATGCTTGTAGTGATACTGTTGCCATAATTTCATTATTTTAGCTGTCCTAGAACTGTCCCAAAACACCTCAGAGATGTTAAATATGACAAAACAATAGCTCAAAAAGTAAACACACTTCTGTGAATTTACTAAAAACAATAAAGAACAACACTTTCGTTCCCTAACCAGATATTTCAGCCTTGATCTCAAAACACAGTAGTCACTGTGGAGCAAACAAAATTGTCTTTGAGCGAACATTGTACAGAAATGTGTGAATGGCTCTAAAGTGTACAGAAATGTGTGAATGGCTCTAAAGGTTTTGCAGTAGAGGTCTGCACTCCACCGCAACGTCTTGTGGACTAATTTTCACTGTTGCAGTGGGCGGGAGGACAGCCGACTTATGGCAGATGGGAGCAGGATGAAATCTTTCAGGACCAGATGGGAACAGGACTGAGAAAACTGAGAGGCCTCTATTTTGCAGTTCTACCTTAAAACTGTGACCCATTCATATGACACAAAAAGGCATGTAGTAATAATAATAATAATAATAACAAGAAGATGTTGATGATGATGCTAAATTAATTATTTAAAATACTTATATAAAATATAAATCAAGCCAAAAGGACAAATGGATAAAACAGGCTAAAAACAGCAGCACATGATCAGTGCAAGAATTAATGGTTGCCTGGCTCACAATCACTTTCACCACATAACATGCAGTACTGCTCATAAACGTATGACTATCCAGCCACCAGGCACCCAGCAGCCATCCTTCCATCCCAAGATAGGGATTCTAGAGGGGAACAAACACCTGAAGTGTCCAAAAAGAGGCTCTCTGCACCAGCAGATTTCACTGTTTAGTGGCCAACGGTGGAGAAGACGGACCCAAAGACTGCCACTCATATCCCTCAAGAGCACTGAAAGAGAAACATAACAAAGGCCTCAGCACTAACAAAGGGTTTTGAGAGCGCCGCTGAGTATCACTTTAACGCGCGCAGTGCTGCACTGTGCGTGGGGTTTGACATTAGTCTTGTTAACGAACATTTTTTTTTAACTTTGATGTAAGTTTTTTCTATAAATATGTAATTTAATTAAGAAAATGAAAACTGGCAGCAGCAAGACTTGGTAGTGAGGCAGAGACACAACTGTTCAGAAGTCTTATTAAAACTGTGTTTCTTTATTATTATTATTATTACTGTTATAATTATTAATGTCACAGATTTGTTTATTTAATTGCTCTTTGTCACAGAAGACAGGTTGTTTTTACTAGTTTATTTATTTATTTATTTATTATTAAAAATAGTAGGCAGAATGGAACATTATTAAACTTTTTCTTCTTTTTGTCTTTTCTTGGTAATTTAATTCCCTTATTTTTACAGTTCATCATAGTTTAGGCAGCTAAGAGTGTGTGTGTGTGTGTGTGTGTGTGTGTGTGTGTGTGTGTATGTGTGTGTGTGTGTGTGTTATTTTATATGGGTTATTTTATTTTTTTGCAAACATACAGTCATATGCAAAAGTTTGGGCACCCCTGGTTATACTGGGTGTAAATACACTATATTTCCAGAAGTATTCACTTGTCTGCTTTCACACGCATATGAAATTGAGTAGCATCCCATTCTTAATCCATAGGGTTTAATATAATATCAACCCACTTGTTGGAGCTATAACAGCTTCAACTCTTCCAGGAAGGCTTTCCACAGGGTTTAGGAGTGTGTTCATTGGAATTTCTGACCATTTTTCCAGAAGCACATTTGTGAGGTCAGACACTGATGTTGGACGAGAAGGCCTGGCTCGCAGTCTCTGCTCTGATTCTTCCCAAAGGTGTTGTTGAGGTCAGAGGTCAGGACTCAGTCAAGTTCTTCCACATCAAACTCACTCATCCATGTTTTTATGGACCTTGCTTTGTGTGCTGGTGCGCAGTCATGGAAGAGGCCATTCCCAAACTGTTCCCACAAAGTGGTAGCATGAAATTGTCCAAAATCTCTTGGAATCTCATGGAAGTGATTTGTAACACCTGAATTCAATGATTTAGATGGGTGAGTGAATATTTGGAAATATAGTAAAAGTTAATACATCCTCTAAAGAAAACACCACTATGCAATTACTGTTTATATACTGAAATTAACATATTGGGGGAAAAATGTATAAAAAGCTCATCAAATAAATATCAATTGCGCACTGAAAATTGCAGGACAGGTGCCATATTTAAGTTTGTTCCCTGTAGAGGACGTGTTATGCTAACTTATCTTTTCACATTCAGTGTTTCCTTCATAAAGCTTATAAATAGTGTATTTTGAATATGACATCTTATCAAAATTCTTATTTGTGGAAGCCACGTACCAGAGCTAATGTAACAGGCTATGCTGTTTGCCATTTATACCTAAAAACAGTGAAAGTCTTGTGACATATCCTTGCTGCAACACTCAGTTGCTAAACCCTTACAGGAAAATCACATGGTATATTTCACATGTGTGCAAAAACCATACTTTTTTTTGTGAAAAAAGCTTTTTTTTCCAAAAATCTGCCAAAAATCAGCCAAAACTGCCCATAGTTTCAGAAGTCCCAATATACAGTGAATTGAAACAGAGACACAAGTCGCTTCAAGTAAGTCAAAGTGGAGTTTTGAGTATTTAGTTGAGAATTTGACAGTTTCATTATTAGCTGCATGCATTGCGTTGTAAAACTTAAATGTCTGCTAAAAACCACTAAAGCACAATATGCAGTCAATGTGGTGTTTAAAGGAAAGAGACAAAACTATACTCTTAAAGATGGTTCATCAAGGTTTCAGTGATCCCTCAAAGAACTATTTTCAAGATTAAATAGTTAAGATTAAGCTTTGGGTGGTGAAATTGGTTCTTCAGATTGATGGGGAATATGTTGTTTATGGTTCTATATAGGAATTTTTTGAAAATAGTTTTATATAGTTTTATATAGCACCCTACATTTGCAGTAAATAGTTCTTTAATAGTTCTTTAGTTCTTTATAGTTCTAGTCTTGTCTAGTCTAGTGCAGTTTGTGTAGTATAGCAAGTATGCTAGCTAGCAGAATAGCACATAGTACACTTTAAAGGAATGTGATCTGTAACTTCCTAAAACATCAGCTAGATTAGCTGAGAAATCCAGCTAACATAGCTGAAGTAGCATGGTTACTATCTAAACCACATGCTAGCCAAGTTGTTTAGCCTCTTTCCTTTAAATACAGCATTAACAGCATGTAGCAGTTCATTCTGTCCATCAGACTGAAGGTTTTTCTATAAGGAAAGGCTTGTTATTTGAAGCCAAGCTGCAGGAGAACAGCATTGCAGTTATAACTGTGCATGACTGCAGCAAAACTAATTGACTGAAAGTTGCCCACAAAAAGTTGGAAATGAAGGTTATTTTGATTTACCCTGTTGAGGTTTGCAGTGCCAATTTAATCAGTTTTGCTTCTGCTTTTTGTTATTTAGCCTCAAGTCTGACTCTCTGACACATGATCACCATCGCTATTGTAGGAAAAACAGCCCAAAACTTGGATGTTTCCACCTGTGTGCAGTAGAAAATTTCAAAGCTAGCCTTCACACTCCCAGCTTGGTAGCATCATGGAATTCGGGAAAACCTAAGTAGTTAATGGAATTGGCCACAACTAAAATTGGTGAGAAATTTGAGTTGAAATTCAAAACAAAAACAATTAGAATGCATCTTATTTGCTCCTGAAACTGTAGCAAACATTTATTTTTATTAGCCTTGTTTACGATAATGTAATAACCACAGTATCTGGTTATCTGTCAGTAGAAAATGACTAACGTTGAATGGGGTGCAGGATGGCTGACAAATTGTGCATGACATAGCAAGCATAGCATTTGACATCAACATTGAAAGGCCTCAGGCCCAGCAATACACTCACATATGCTACATTGCTAATAATGAATGAAAGTCAGAGGGAGCCTGCCAAGTTTGGACTTGCACTAGCCTTCTGTCATTATTATCGCTGTGGGCATCGCTGTGTAAACTGTTGTTTCAACCAGTCACAAGTGATTGGAAATGTAACAGCACTGATAAAGTCCTGAAATAGGGCAAAATCTGCATTCACTGGGAGGCCCAGAGCAACCCCTCAGTCTTTATCTAGACAGACACACCAGTTAATTTCATTGAGAAGATCCAATACTGCCAGTCAAAGAGCTAATCTAGTGTTTTCGCAAGCCATTAACAAATTGCTCATCCATGCAAGCTATAGCACTACTCAGGGGTCTAAAGAAATTAAGTGTTACACAGCATGGCCAGTGTTTCTCTCCCTGCTCATTGGAGTAAGTTGAGATAGCACTGATCCAATTGTAATATTGGTCTGATTGTTTTGGCATGATACTCTTACTGTTCTGAGGTGATAGTGCTGAAAATGCTGGATCGAATATCGTAGGCAACAAATCGTACCCAATTCTGTAGCAAATCTAGACTGAAAAATCACCAGATCACTTAGAAAGTCACATGATAACAACAGCAGCTACATATAGCCTAATGCTAACCCCTTAAGTCCCATAAACCTTCATTAATCTTGTGATTTGTTAGTTGCATTTATCTTAATATGCAAAGAACATGATGTAACATTTCGAAATTCATCCATTTTTCATACTGTTTTTGTCATGTAAGTCATGCATCAGTAGTACGTTATCGTCACACTGGGTCATCTAATATCAATATTTGACCTCACTAATGCTCTTGTGGTGTAATGCAACCAAATCCTCATAGCAGTGTTCCAACATCTAGTGTAGTGCCTTCTCAGAAGAGTGGCTCAGTATTAGAAGATGCTTCTCACCATCCAAGTAATCCAAATTACAAATTGAGATTCATCAGTTCATAAAACCTCACTTCACATCTTAGATGTCTAGTTTTGATGTTTTAGTGAAAATGTTCACTACCCTGTGTTACACTCTGCTACGCTCGCATTTGTTTTGTCTGTGCCTCTGTTCCGTCTTCCTAGTTTTCACCATCATTCATTTCATTTCACCATTCTATGGTCCAGATCAGGTCTTTTCTTCTCACCAATCATTCTGCTCTATACTCCTGTCCATCGTCACATGTGGGAAAAAACAAAATCCACTTAGATCCACTATCAGCTTTTTGCTTGCTTGCTTTGGCTCACTCATTTCCTCAACTCTAGAGGTCTGCACAAGGCCAGTTGACCCGCAGGTCCCACATGATCTGCTAAATAATTGGCAGGAGGGATTCATTTTGAGGCACTGCAGTCATTGAAGTTAAACAGCCAACAGGTTGTGGGCAGGGGTATTATGGCTGGGGTGGGTGGGGTGGGTTTGGACGGTTATTGGCTGCTTGTAAAAGTGAACAGGCAAGCAGAGAAAAACACATTTATGGTCACAACCTGCAAAACACATGAAGCTTTGAAATATCCAGTATATAATAACACAAAATACAACTGCCTCCTTTCCACAACAGTTGTTCTGGCTTTTTAGCCTGTGTCGGGTCACGCCTCAGCATCTGTATTGGTGTTAATTTAATTTCAGCTGACTTGGAGACACATTTTAGAGTAATTAACCAATAACATAATGCTAACACAGATAAAAAAATTAGCCTGGAAGCTTTTTTTTCTTTAATACTTGGCTGTGGTGCCGATTGTTTGTCTGTTGACAGTGATGTCATGTGACATCATGCTCATTGTGTCGTGCCATGTGCAAGTTCACAGGGATTTGTTTGCTGTAAAAACGCATAAAATAGTTATTTCCATTGAAACATTAATTCTGCAGCTGGGTGAGTGGAGGTACAGTATGACGGGCATGGAGGCTGTTCCAGTGTCTCGCAGGTGTTGTGTGGACATATCCTACACCAGTGGAGCAGACTGCAGGTGATAGTGGGCAAAGACCGTAGGCATAGCCTAAGGCAGGTGGCTGTGGCTAGGCATGGCCTGTGATTTCAGTGGGAGGGTGCGGGCAAAAATGGTTGTAGGTTTTGCTGGCAGGAGTGGACAAGATTGACACTAGAAATTTTTACCACTGGAGGTGGATGTGGTTAGTGCTTGAATCGGGCGGGTGCAGGCATTAGTAATCAGGCCTGTGCAGACCTCTACTTGACTCTTCTTGATTACCTATTGACTGTTTGTCCGTTTGACCTTGCATTGATACTTTGAGACATAGTCATTTAGATTACTTACTTAAACCTGTTTGCCTGCGTAGTTTTGTATGTGGTCTCTCTTTTGTGTATAGTGTATATTCACCAGGTGTAGGGTTTGGCTGCTATTGTGTTTTGGGTTTTGTTTGGGTTTTGTGTCATTATTAAACACTATACACACATTGTCAGTGTAGTCATGCTAAGGCAGCCAAAAGCACTAACATTACTATCTAAGCAGGGATTTGAACTCCAGTCGTCAGCATGCAAAGCCACATTATAACTCATATAATTACTATGTAGTGTTTACTTATAACTATTTAAGCACTCCAGAGTTATGTATAAATTTCTTGTTTATTACAATAACTTAAAACAACGGTAATACTTTGAGTGGTCCTTTGAAGATGATGTGGTGTTTAAACATCACTTACATTAATTAGATGTATTGTTTATATATTACATGAAGAAAACTTATTGTTACTTCCATTATGCAAAACCTAACTTTACCCAACCCTGCTTAAAACCTGACTCTCACCCTGTCCCTAATCCTAACCCTGACCTTAACCTCAATCCAAAACCTAATTCTAACCCTCACCCTGTCCCTAATCCTAACCTTAAGCTTAACCTCAATCCAAAACCTAATCCTGACCTTCAGCATGGCCCTAATCCTAAACCTGCCCTTAACCTCACTCCAAATCCTAATTCTAACCATCACCCTGTCCCTAATCCTAACCTTAAACTTAACCTCAATCCAAAACCTAATCCTGACCTTCACCATGGCCCTAATCCTAACCCTAATCTTAATCTCAATCCAAAACCTAATCCTAAGATTCACCCTGGTATTAATCCTAACCTTAAACCTAACCTTAGTCTAAAACCTAACACTCATCTTGCCGTAATCCTATCCCTAACTTAACCTCAACTCAAAAACTAATCTTAACCTTCACCCTGGCCTTAATCTTAACCCTAAACCAAACCACAGTCTAAAACCTAATCCTAACCTTCGCCCTGGACCAAATTCTTTAACCTCAACCCAAAAACCTAATTCTAACACTGATCTGGCCCTAATCCTAACCCTAACCTTAATGAAAACCTATTCCAGTTAAGCTCCAGGTACAGAATTGTGTCGGTGTGTCTTTAGCATCTTGTTGAGATGGTCTGTATTGAACCTGTTACATGTTCAGTGATCTCTCAGGTTAAACATCTACAGATATGAATATGGACCCTCCAAATAAAGTAAAAACAACTGAAATCAGCATAATATAAACAAATATATTTACGCAGTAATTAAGTCTCTGGATTATGTACTGCATGTATTCACCACAAAATTCAAAATATCATTGATAGACTCTCAGTTGCATAAAAATATGAATGTCTCAACAAAAAAGGACCACTCAAAATAAAATGTCAGCAAAGCAAGTTATTAACTCCACTTATTGCTGACATTTTATTTGGATGATGTTCAAGCAATACATGATGGAATGTGACGTTGGTGAGGACAGGTCAGAGTTACTGAGGAGAACCACCAGCGGTCTGTACTGTTCCAGAGGGGGCGCTCAAAAGCTATTTAACTAGGATGCTGTTGGATTGTTGTGGGTGAAATGCTATGACTCTATGTTGATCTGCTAGTGAGCAATGATGTTTGAAAAATGGGCGATAAGAACCTTCTGCTATAAAAATGTATTCACTCCTCCCCTACAAAGATAGGACAGGAACTCAAGACCCCGCCCTGTACACCTACACAATGGAGCTCCAAGGCAGGTGGAGCTCACAACTTAATCAGTGAGTGTAAGTACAACAGAGGAGGTTTTAATAAAGCACATGGAAAGTGTATGTTATTAAAAACAGCATTTATACCCACATCTCAGTTTGCTTACTAATTAAAAAAGTGGCAACAATGGCCTGCACAGATGAGTCTCAGCCAAAAGGTGCAAATTACAGCTTATTATTGTTTGGTATAAGTGCTGGCAAGTCCTGCAGCAGCGAAAAAGGAGTGTTCGAATATTTAATCGCGGTAAATTACAGGTTGAGAGAGAAGTTGCAGTTTACAGAGAAGCACTGTGTAAAAGCTGTATTTCACTCAGATCTCCTCCCAGCCTCGTCCACTCAAGGGAGCTTTTCGGTAATGTAATGACTGTCATGATGATCTTTCAATAAGCGAGCCCTTCACATGCAAGGGCAAACGTGTAAAGTGGTACTGGCTCTGAAATTAAACACCTTCTCCACCGCATCCACATCCATGTTCAAATATAACCGGCGTAACTGACACCCCTCAATCCACAGAGGAGTCAAAATAACTTTCACTTAAATGATACATGGGCGGATTTCAATCTCGTTGTTTGATGTTTTTCAGTTTTTGGCATAATACATGTTTATATTGTATAAATATTACACACCCTTTATATTGTGTGTAAATTTCATGATGAATGGACTAAAAGAAACGGCCCAAAGTGGCTTTGAAAAAAGTCTGGTTCCACTGACTTACTTTAAAAGTAAAGTATGTTTTTCCTTCTCCTATAAAGTTACCATTTTGGAGATATGAGGTAGGCTTGTTTTGCTATACTAAGCAGAAAATATCTGAAAAAAAAGTACATTTTTGTTTTACAGTAATCTATTAAAATTGACAATAAATGTTACCACCAAAATGTCAAATGGCTTGTCTTGTGGCTTGTAAAAGTAATTAAAAGTAATTTACCATAACTGAAGCGAGGTATAAACTAATCTTTGTACTTGGACACCCATATAAACCATGGGCCTTGGACTCAAGTATACACATGCTTATTTTCAAAGAAATAAACATTATTATAAAATATCACATTCATATTTTTTCTGGGGTTACACCACCTCACTATACCAAATACATCTGATACAATACCCTGCCTACTCGTTCCTCAAAGCATGTCATAATGAATGTGCCTTGGTGTTGCTTGCACTTGCAACTGTTCATTTGAGAAAAATCATAATATAGGCACAATCATTTTTCATTGATTTAAATGCTTCTAATGTTATTTTTAATGGTATCTATATGGTATCTATATATACATTGGTCACACCACCATATTCAAACTTTGGGAAAATTATATATTCTACAGTACATCCTTAAAACTAACTTAGTTTTAACGTGGGTTGGAGATTAGGGATCTGGCCCTGTGACCGGAAGGTTGCCGGTTCGATCCCCAGGGCCGACAGTCCATGACTGAGGTGTCCTTGAGCAAGACACCTAACCCCCAACTGCTCCCCGGGCGCCGTGGATAGGGCTGCCCACCGCTCCGGGCAAGTGTGTGCTCACTGCCCACTAGTGTGTGTGTTCACTAGTGTGTATGTGGTGTTTCACTTCACGGATGGGTTAAATGCGGAGGTGGAATTTCCCCGGTTGTGGGATCAAAAAAGTATCACTTAACTTAACACTTAACTTAACTTAAAGAGAGGGAGTGAAGACTCCAAAATGAAGATATACCAGTATGCACATGCAAATGAGACTGTGCTAAGTAACTAGACAGATTTTTATCTAGTGATAAGTAAAATATACTTTTTAGACAAAGGTCTTTAAAGCCAACCTGAAATGAAAATAGACAGTTTACCTTGTCTATGAGCCGTAACATATTAAGCATGACTCATCATAGCGTATCATTGAAAAGTCACCATTCTTGTTGTTGTAAAAAAGTAGTGAATTTTGTCCACCTCAAAAACATCTTTGGAGTCTTGATTGTCAGCACACAGTGGGCAAGGAAAAATAATATCAAGCAATATCACGTTTCATATCCACCCCCAACACTCCCACCACTGAGCTCACTCAGAGACCCTTCCTAATATTGCATGTATCTCAGAACTGCCAAAAGGTATGGATTTAATCAACATTGTCAAATAAAATATTTATATTATTTGTTTTCAGATGAACTAGGACTCTGTTATCTCGGTGTGTGAAATGTTGAGCTGCTAGTGAGCAATAGGATTGGTGAAAGGGAAGGGATGAGAGCCCCCTGCTGTGAAAAATAATTCACACCTCTCTGCAAAGATGGCCAGGCACAGATAAATCGGATGATGGCAGCGTGATGATATCAGTTAGACCTATAAGAGTATTGTATCTGTGACCCCTTTTTTGTTTGATGTGGTATCTTCCTGACCAGGTGGGAGGGGCTACAATGTTGGGGGGGGGGCGGTGGTGATGGTACTAGGAGAGTCATACACAGAGACAGAGGAGACAGAGCTGTTGAACTGTTATGCTCTGACCTGACGTCCTTGGATTGCTAGAGTTCCTTGTGCCTAGAATAACTGTCTAGAATACATAGCATTTATCAGTGAAGTTGTGCTAACCCATCAAGGTCTTTTAATCCTTTTGTTTTCATTAGCTTTTTTTGTTTTGTTTTCATTTATGGCATACGCTCTTATCCACAGCAGCTTTCAATTTGATCATTATACACAGGTAGGCGAAGATGGTGCTAGGAGTCTTGCCCAAGGACTCTTATGGGTATAACGTAGGGTGCTTACCCAGGTGGAGACTGAACCCCAGTCTCCAGCATAGAAGGCAGAGGTGTTACCAACCTCTTGGCGCTCTTATTATAAGAGCGCCGCGTCACATGCAGCTTTCCTCATATTGAACGCAATGAAAACACTTTTAGAAATGTTCACCTGTGAAGATCAAGATCATAGTTCATACACTCATTAATGTTACTGAAAATGGCAAAAAGAGATAGAATTAAACATCATCTATGTAAAAGAGGTTTAATAGTCTGTGTGTAGTAAACATTTGGAGGGTAAATATCTCCTTTAGTCACAATTGGAATGCCTTAATGCAGGAAGAAAAGCATAATGAAAAAGAATGCAGTTTTCAAAACATTTTAGTTTCAAGAGCGGATGAATAAACAGAGAACAGAGCTTTTAGTTTATGGCCATATTCTCTCTCTCTCTGCCTCTTTGATTTTGGGTATTTTTCACATATGAAATTGTTTCTGCAGTGTGGTTCCCTGGAGTGTTCATGATGAATTTGCTCAACACATTTTGTTTCACAACAGTTGGCAAGATCTATATTACAAATGAGGTTAATTTGCCAGCTCGGTTTCACTGGACAAAACTTTCCCACACCTAAAAGAACTACCAGGATTCATCGTTGTTTATGTATAAATTTTAGCAAATTGATCAAAGCAGGATGTGTGAAAGCACCCTTGTGGACTAAATGGAGTCCACAAAGAAGCAGTTTTATACCATTAAAGTCAAAAGCCTCTGTTATTAGCAGTGCTGCAGCAGGTAATCGCGAGGGTCAGGGGACCTCCTGGTGGACCGGTAACATTTTGGGCTGATTACTTTGGTCTAATAACATCGCATCAATAAAAGTGTTTCGCCGTGGCTGAATCACCTTGTCTTCCACACATAAACACCCTCACAAATGGAAATGCCACAACCAAGTCTATTGTAGTAATTTAGCAGGGTAAATTAGTGCCGCCTCACTCTTTAAGTGGTGCAGCGTTCATTTATCAAATGTAATTTGTTAGCTAATGTATTATGTAAAGTGGAATGAGATCAGTCTTTAAAGTTTGACCTGCTCGTATCAACGGTGCTGGTTGAGATGCAGTAAGTGGTGTGAGTGTATTACTTTTAGCTTTTCTGGACTCTCCCCTCTTTATCTCATCCCATAGGTTTTCTATGAGGTTTTGATCAGCGGGACTGGGATGGCCATGGCAAAACCTTGAGTCTGTTGTCAGTGAACCATTTTTGTGTTGATTTGGAGGCATGCTGGAAGACCCAACCACAACCCAGTTGAGGCTTCCTGACTGAGGCAGTCAAGTTTTGAAGTAACATCAGCAGATACTTGATGGAGTCTATGACACAATGCTTCGTAAAATCCACAGATCCTTTTCTTCATGGCTATTTCTGTGTCCACGCCAAACTCATTTCTGGGGTTTGTTGCCAAAAACATCTATGTTAGCCTCATCTGACCACAGAACACGGCTCTACTGAAAGTTCCAGTAACATCTGTCAAACTGTAGGTGCTTGACACTGTTAGTCATTGACAGCATAGGTTTTCTTCTGGGAACACCCCCAAACAACTTGTGGCATTTGATCGAAGTTTGGGAGTTCTGACGCCAAGACCTAACGAATGTCAGTTGCAGTTCTGTGATTCTTGGAGATCCTTTGGCCACTAGAACCATCCTCGTCACTGGGTATGGGGTCAAAACTTTTTGGTTATGTTCTTGTAGTCATTTCCCGATTTGTGCAGCTCAAGAGCACATTGTTGCTGTTTTCTCTGGTCGTTTTCATAACGACGAATGCTTGAGGGAATTTTGCCTGTGTATCCCCTCATATATATACCCCAGTGAAACAGCAAGTCATGGTTGACCATTTAAATGTTCCTAATCACCTCACCAATGCTCTTGGACTGAATGCAATCAAAATCAAAATAAAGCTCTACTAAAAACATCAAGTTTGACATACCTTCAAAAACCTAGACCTTCGTTACAGAAATACCTGCAGTCTGAAGGACAGAACTGAAGCTGTACTTGCAGTGAATACTCTTTTTAAAGGAAAGAGGCAAAACTACTTTGCTGGTCAGTAGTTTATATAGCACTTATATAGCAGCTAGTTAGCACAGTAACTAAACCAACAGAAACTTTGACAAGTTTTGAAATAATGTGATCTGTAACTATGCTGGACTAAAACATCTGCTAGATTACTTCAGTTCAACTTTATGATTAGCGCAATTTGCTATTGCACTAGTTAGCATACTTGCTAGCATGCAAACTTAATACAACAGTTTCAAAGTGTTTGCCTCGTTTTTTTAAATATCACATTTCTGGTAGTAGCACTTCTTTCTGTCCATCAGAAGAGAAGGTTATTCTGTTGAGTCCAAGTTGAATCACTGACTCAAGTCAACATCTCTATTAAAATGAGTAGGAATCCACATTATTAGCTGACTACACCATAAAGAGCACATATTTGGAGCATTGGCTTATCAGAAAAAACCTACCATTTTAACGACACCATTCAGTTACTCAGTACGAGAACATACTGTTTCTGCCTATAAAGTAGACGTTTTGGCTCTTTGGAAAGACTGAGTACAGACAGTACAGACCAGCCAATAAGGATTGGTCTAAAGGTAATAAACACAGATGATTTAATTCTAAGGGATAAACAGAGGCTAGTAAATGGTCAGACAAAAATATAACTGTCAACCTTAGTACACAAAACCAATGCATAAATGGACCCTTCGGATATGGACCCATCTACCAACTAGGGTCGAGGGGTTTATGTAAAAGGGTCACTTACCCATCCTATCACTCAAGTGTATACAATTCCAGTCCTGGAGGGTCAGTGTCCAGTGCAGTCTAGAGTAGCACAGTTTGTGCTGGACACTGGCTCAGCAGGACTGGAGCTGTGGTGGGCGTGGAGGAGCTTAAATGTGAGCAGAAGCCATTTAGGCAGCTAGGTGAGCAGCATCAAGCCAGGAACAAGTGAATAAGAATCACAGTAGTTATTGCTCCTTTGATCCAAACAAATACTCAGTTCTGCTATAAGAGCAGCTGCTTATTTAAAGCTTATTTAACCGTGCATTATTGTCAACAGTCATGTAAACAGTTTTCATTTTTACGAGACAAGTGCCCTGTTGTGCAGGGAAGTGCGTTAACAACAACGCGCCATTGCGGCAGCCAAAGGCACAATGGTGTCTGAGTAATAATTCAGACGGCATGATTTTTGGCTGAAGAACATGAAAGAGCAGCCCAGCAGAACACCTCGGTTACGGAGAGAGCACAGGCGGAGTCAAGGCCAAGTTGGAGGAAAGGATTAACTATTCATAGAAGGAATGCTTCAGTGGTTCATTAAATTAAGCAATGTTCAATGTTCCAGAGTGTTCCGATAACTTTCACTGCTCCAGTTCAATACCCAAATCTGTTGTCATTAAAATGAGTCACATTAATTACTGCGAGGAGGAGGAAAAAAATGCCCCTTGCATTTTTTAATGAAATACTACAGAGTTCAGCTTAATTACTTTGGCTAAGAAAAACCTTAACTGTACGTTCAAGACTCTGTGAATTTATTTGATTTTTAGCAGAAGAGCAAAAGAGCATAAAAGAGCCTTGGAATAAGTTTAATGCCTGACACTAATTAGCTTTTCACTTTCTGAAGGACTTGGAATGGTGCGTTCAGTCACATGTGGCCCACTTTTTCCTCTGGGGATGTGCCAAAGGCACAGAGTATTGACAAAAGTCTTCAGTTGTTCAAAGCTGTCTTTCTGCAAGGTGTGAAATAATAGGGGCCATTTCTAAACAGGCAACTGCATCTGATTATCCATTACTAGAAACTCCACTCTCTGACCACTTAATGAGCTCCACCTGCCTTATAGGTCCAATATATGGGTGAACACACACACACACACACATACACACACATTTTCTAAGCCGCTTCTCCCTAGGGGTTGCGGGGTATATGGGTGAGCAATTTAACTGCATTCCATCTGTTATTCACAATTTGTCAGCAACCCTGTACCCTAGTTATCACTGGTCCCCAGGACCCTTCTTGACAAGATAGTTTGGGCTATAAGCATCCGTGGAGGAAAGACTATGGTCAACAGTAATGCTGTAGCTGTGAAAACTACCTTCACCATGTGTCAGAGTGGCAATCTTTGGTCACTAATTAGCTAAAGTATCAGAAAAGTTATGAGAATATAAAACTTGTCTTAATGTGATCACTTCGCACTACCCTTGCCTCACAATTAAGGACTTATTTGATTTTAGCAGAAGAGCAAAAGAGCATAAAAGAGCCTTGGAATAAGTTTAATGCCTGACACTAACTTTTCACGTGGGGCAGTCATGGGCTGGAGGTTAGGGAACCAGCCTTGTGACCGGAAGGTCGCCGGTTTGATCCCCAGAGCCGACTTGAGTAAGGCATTTAACCCCCAACTGCGCTGCGGATTGGGCTGCCCACTGCTCCGGGCAAGTGTGCTCACTGCCCCCTAATGTGTGTGTGCTCGCTAGAGTGTATGTGGTGTTTCACTTCACGGATGGATTAAATGCAGAGGTGAAATTTCCCTGTTGTGGGACTACTTAGGGTCTCTTAATCTTAATACCAGTAGATGATGTACTGGCCTGAAACCCTCATGCTGAGCCTAATGTGGTTTGGATAGCAGACCTCTATTTCAAACATGAATACTGCCTATCCCTGCTTACATTTTCCTACAACCCTCTGTTCATATGCAGTCCATTGTCCATTTCTATTGTGTGGCAAACTCTGAAGGTGCTTTTGTCCTCCTGGCCATTTGCTTCAGACTTTCCTTTTAAAGAGAATGTCTTGCCGCCCCTTCGCTTCCAATCTCCTTGCTTACCTCCAGCGCACCAGGCTCTTCTGTTTCTGACCGCAGAGTTCAATTAGCAGAGACACTCTTTTTCACAATCACTCACCAGCCTTGTCAGGCCCCGAACAGGGTGACTCTTAATGACTCTGAGAGGGCAGAGAGGGGATCAATAAGTCACTGGACACCTCACTCCAGGCAGCTTGTCAGGTCTGCTCTCCTCCATTCCCATTTCAAAGCATGGCGGAGGATCATGGACAATGCTGGACGAGGGCCCTTCATCCCATATCTAAAGGAAAACATAATTTACTAACACTTTATTCCAAGGATCCACATGTACATGCATGCAGGCATTTTGACACCCAGAACCTGTTGTGCTTGTTATGCTTCTTAGCTAAAAATGTATTTTGGTGTTTGGTTAACACTTTGATCCCAAGGGAAAAGTGAAAAATTGCCTAATCCTTATCACAGCAGCCATACGATGCAATTTTTGCCTGTTTTGGTGAAATATGTGTTTGATTTACAAAACAGCAAGTCAACTGGATTTTCATATTTGTGAGAGATCAACCAAGTCATTTATAAACATGTTTTTTATTGTATTGAAATGCTGTTTGTTTATTTTGTCAGTTGTTCAGCATTGTTTGATAAGAAGCAAGCTGCAGTTGTCCCTTTTAGCCCAGCATGGCTGTCTTTGTTGAGACATGAATGTCATATTTATTCATATTTAAAATCAAAAACTATTTATCCTTAAAATTTGCCATGACGAGCACACCAGCCCCCATATATGTAAACATATGTATACACAGTATGCTTTAGCATACCATTGGTATTTCAGCATAGGTTAGGGGTCGGCAACCCAAATGTTAAGAAGAGTCAGTTTGTCCTTTCAATAAAAGTCAAACCACCCTGGGAGCCACAACAATTAATGTCAATTTTACTTACTTTTCTCTGCTTTAAGCTTTGATTCATCTATAACTTCTTTTCCCACATCTCTGGCAGGAAACCTTTCCACAAAAGCAGAATAGTTTCTTGTAAAATGTCTCTTGAAGTTTGTTTGCTTTTTTTTGTGAGGCCCAATTCAGCTTCTCATTTGCCAGCTTTTTGTTTGAATTTTCTCATTCCACCTTAAATGGCGCCAGAATGCAACTGCTTTGCTATTTAAGGTGGAATGCATTCAAATAGAGCCTGGCGAATGAAAAGCTGACATTAGCCTTGTGACTTTTGTACTAGCGTTTGTCAGTTTCTTGATGCAGATTAGACGTATAGGAATGAATATAAGTCCATTCGTCTCCAAATTATTGATGTTTATCTTAAATCCCTCTCTTTGCCTTTGCATTAGCTACTAGGTAGTCAAGATTGTCTGTGTTGCTATGGTGACCTGCACTCTGTGCACCAAGGGTGAATTAGCAGTTATACATCTATTTACTACTTTTTTTATTATACCCAAGTGTCAAAGGCCATTTAATGTTAAAACTGTGCTAGAACAATCAGCAGAGCTTTATTTCACTGCTAAGGAGCAAAGATTATTTTAGTGTTACCCAAAAATCTTCTGCTGTGGAGCCTCAACAGGGCAGAAAAAGGGCTGCATGTGGCTCCAGACCCACAATGTTGCTGACCCCTGGTATATGTAAAAGTTTTTGTACTGTATTGACAGTAGCCAAATTGACATTTAAATTTAAAAAAAAAAGTTACGTGCTGTCAGACAAAGCACAGCGAATGAACTGGAACTGAAATATTTTTTCAGTATCAGAAATAGAAGCTCATAAATAATAAAAGTGCAATGAATATGTCTCAAAGAAAGCTTTATAGTTTAGAAAAATAATGAAGTCTTTTTAGACAACTGTAAATGCACAAAGAAAATTACAAAATGCTTATACTTGTTATTTGTATTCTTCAATGCATCTTAAATGCACCATTATAATCCTATTTCAGTGTATCTATTGTGATATAATGTAACAAACAAACACACACCCACACACACACACACACACAAAGAAAATTAATTTCTTCTGTACATATAGTCGTATGCAAAAGTTTAGTCTCCACTGGTTAAATTATACATACATACATACATACATACATATACATACATACATATATATATATATATATATATATATATATATATATATATATATATATATATATATAGAGAGAGAGAGAGAGAGAGAGAGAGAGAGACATGTATGTATATGTGTGTGTTAATATAATGTATATTCAATATGTAAATATATATATATATATATATATATATATATATATATATATATATATATATTAAATGTGTAGAAGTGTGTTCTCTCTGTAGGATGGTTTAACTTACATTTAGAATATTAACAAAACACAAAACATGTCATTTGACCAAGTAACTTCATAACTACTTCCCCAGACTTTTTAAACTAAAGCATTAATTAACAGTAAATGTCAAGTTTTTTTTCCCATGTTAGCACTTTATTCTTGTTATTTAATAAAATGTTCAGTTCTTTTCTGTAATTTCATCTGTTCATCTGACAAAAATGAACAAACACTGAGAAAATCTTAGCTGATGTGTATAAGCTGCTGCTGTGAACTTTACCATCTATCATCACATGACAGAAACAACTGGATACAAAGTTAGAGAGCTGTTGTATTGTACCGCTTTACTTGGAAACAGACTTGATGTGGGGCTTTAGACACTAACCCACACACACACACACAGTCACCACTCTTGAGTCGAGAATTGTAATGCCCAAGTTTATAAGGCCATATGTGTCAATCAAAATACGGTAACCCTGTTGCTGGGGAATTGCCTCCAGGTACAAAACATATGGCTAGAATATTCTAGTGTTTACACTTCACTCAGCTGTGCTGTAGCACTTGTGGGCACGTCGTCACACACACACACAATTTCCTCACTCTTAAATTTTCCTCTCCTTCTTTATGTAAAAAGAAGCACTTCAGTACTGTGTAAAAGTCAGAGACCCCTAACACATTTATTTAATTTCTATTCAGAACTTTTATATTTTGCAGAATATTTTCTGGTTCTCACCATCCAAGTAACCCCAGACACATTCAGTGATGCTGAGGACTCTGGGGTGGTCAGTCCATTGTTCTGAGAACATCAGCAGCTTCTTTGTTTGATGTGGTGTTGGTCTTTGTTTCTTTGCTTGTGTGTTTCCTTTTCTGCTGAGTTGTCTTCTTACAGTGTAAGCATGGACAGAAACACCTGTGGATTTTTATCACAGATAAAAGCTGCCATTTATCTGACGGGGGCAGTTTTGCTGGTGTATCAGATGTTTCAGGTGGTTGTTAGGAGCCCCATTTACAGTTTTTCTCCTGTTTGTTTTTCCCACTTTCTTTCTTTTACCTTTCTTCCTTCTTATTCAAGTGGATTATTTTATATTTAATATCGTCAGAAACATCTGATTAGTTAAACAAAAGAACGGTGGTCTTTGGCCTTTGCACTGTATATCAATAAAAAAGCAACTGACCTAAATATATGAGGCATGTCGAACCTTTTGGGTCAGTTTTTGTAAGATGCGGCCTGCAGCAAATTGCACACATGATGAATAGATTTACACCACATTACACAAATCTGACCCCTTTATTCTATCACGAAAAATGTGATGCAATCAAGAGTCAAGGAGTGTTGCTCATTTGAAGTGTACCAGGCCACCTTACATGATGTAGTCTTGTAACACGCTTCCACAAATGCTGAAAATTAGGTCCCTATTTAAGGATTTCATGAAGGACATACATACGTCCTGTATAGATTATAAAGGAATTTAAAGTACTAAATTAAAAACATCACAAAATTGTGTTTCAGTCAGTTCTTGGGCCACCACAAGATGACAGAACAGCCTCAGTGCACCTCGGCAGAGATACTGCAGGTCTCTGGAGGGACGGAACACTCTTTTAAAAGATTCCCACGGTTGATGTTTTGATGATGGTGGTGGAGAGCGCCAAAGGGTTGAGGTCTGGTGTCTGCAAAGGCCATAGCACATGAGCCACATCATTTTATACTCATCCAACCATTCGGTGACCCTTCAGGCCCTGTGGATGGGGCATCATCATTCTGGAAGAGACAATCAGGATAGTAATGTTGCATCATAGGATAAAGGAGATTGGTCAGATTAACGTTGTAATGATTTGCAGTGACCCTTCCCTGCAAGCAACAGGTGGACCCAAACCATGCCAGCAAAACGCTTTGAGGCCTGTACTGTTCTCTTGGTGGATGCAACACATACACTCTCCTGCTTGTGGAGAAAATGGTGAAGGCTGAATCATCTGACCAGATCAGTAAACCAGTGGTCTTTGTAATGAGGGGTTTATGTACTGCAGCTGTACTATACAATCCCTCTTTCTGTGGACTGTTGTTGCTAATGCAGTCTAATTACATCCTACATTGACATTCTCAGTCATCTAAGGAACAGACGAGACGGTCGTTATCAGTGTGTGAACTACAACAATCAAGGGGTCTTGTTAAAGCTCCAGCACTGGCTGGCTGCTAATTAGCAGTGTAAATACATATGTGCTGATACATGCTAATAACTTCAATGGCAGCCAAATGGTTGATTTACATTTCTTTGTTTGGTACATTATCGTTGTTCTGTGAAATACTGTGGAAAAAAAGAGAAGTTTTTTTTTTTTCTTTTTCATATCAGACACTTGGTTACCATTGCTACAGTGTGACAAGCTTTTAAGCCTGTGCCAACTTTGGAGTTTTTATTGGAAAGGTAGACACTTCACCCTCTAATTAAGCAATAAGCCACAGGAGGGCATACATTACTGTGATTGTATCACAGGGAAAGGCTGTTCTTAGGCACAACGTGAAACCTGCAATAAAATCACAGTGATGCACAGCCTCAAGTGGCTTATTGCTTTTATGAAACATGCAACATAAAATGATAAAATATACAGTCAGCATATATAATTTTAGTTATTATCAACAATAATCAACATGTACGAATATTCTGCCAAGAAATGTCATTCCTTTAGAGAATGGATTCATGCCAAGAAACCATAGATCTGTAAACATTTGGTCAATCATTATTTATTGTGGTCATTTCGTTAACCTTTTAATGAAGATGATGAACATACCATAACAAAGCACTGTTTAATGTTGAAGTACTTTTTGGTGACCAAATTACCACTGTGAGTCTTATTTAGAACCAATCTAATGGCACCCCTCTTCCCACACTGGGACTTCATCTCAAAAAGCTCCCTGCTCCCTACTTAGTGCACTACACAGGGATTTAAATACTGACCCTAAGAGTGCATAATATAGCTTATACATAATCATTTGGGACTGAGCCTCATCCATACTCGACAAATATTGCACTATTTGGCTGTAGAAGCTAGAATGATCTATTATATATTCGAACTCAGCTTTTAGGATCAGAACTATCCACTTTATAATGATATTTTTACTACTTTTTGAAGCAATAGATCCAAAATAAATATTTAAAAAATCTCTAGGATTTATTTGATGGCTGCTTGCATAAAATCATGACCTCCAGGCAGCTTTCCAGTGCTAAAAAGGTAAAGACAGGCCTGACAACAACAGTCAAGAGGAGAGAAGCCTCATTAGATCATATTTAGTTGACAGAAAAATGAAAGAGCTCATAGAAAAATAAATAAATAAATGAGCGTATGATTTCCTTAAGCATGGCCCTTTAATCAAACCGTTACCCTGATATTTTAAACTGATTTGCGTATATTCTCATTTTCCCACTTCCCATATACCACACCATGCTCCTTCTAGGAAGTCAGAGACCACACGCAGGCTGTATTGGTTGACGTAGCTGTCAGCTTCCTCTTTAGCCCAGTTATCTGATCTCTCCGCACTTCACACAATGATAAGATAGACAGGCCATCAGCAGTAGCCAGCAATGGATTAGATTGGAAATCTGATAAGCCTGCTCTTCTGCTCGAGTGGTATTCGGTCTGAATCCATTTCATCTGGTGCAAAAAACTCATCGAATGACGGGAGGCGAAAATGCCACCAGATGACTGACACTGCAAGATTAAAGTCATACTAGACCTTCACATGCCTCATGTGTATCACCACATAAATCTTGCTGCAGTAAATGCATGTTTTCACTTTCAAAATCAAGCTATTTTTACAGTGGGATTCTTAATGTAATCTGTAGAATTATTTATCTTTAGGCATGTAGAATTATTACTGTTGTTTTTCTTGCTTGATTTTCTCCTGTCAAAGACAAAGGCTTTAAGTGCTATTTATCTGATAAGGTCTTTTAGGTGGTCGTTAGGAGTCCAGTTTTCTCTGTAGCTTTGGAAACCCATGTTTTTTCACTTCATCCTCTCTAATCTTCTCAAAAATATCTCATAAAATGGATAATGTGTATTTAATGGACATTATGACCGTAAATTATAAAAAGAGTGGTCAGTATTAAACACAATATGAAATGACCTCGTATGAAATGACCTTGCATCTCCATTTGTAAAGTTTTTCAGTTTTTGACATAATTTGAAAATGTTTGTTAATTTCATGTTGACTGGATTAAAAGAAATGACCCAAAATTACTTTGAAAAACACTGAAAAACACTGAGTTACATTAAAAGTAAAGTAAGTTTTTTCCTTCTCCTGTAAAGTTACCATTTTGGAGATACAAGGTTTCCTACCAACAACAACAAGAGACATACACATTATATTTCCAAAAGTATTCGCTCGTCTGCCTTCTCACGCATATGAACTTGAGTGACATCCCATTCTTAATCCATGGGTTTAATATGATGTCAGGCCCACCCTTTGCAGCTGTAACAGCTTCAACTCTTCTGGGAAGGCTTTCCACAAAGTTTAGGAGTGTGTTTATGGGAATTTTGGACCATTCTTCCAGAAGTACATTTGTGAGGTCAGACACTGATGTTGGATGAGAAGGCCTGGCTCACAGTCTCTGCTTTAATTCATCCCAAAGGTGTTCTATCGGATTGAGGTCAGGACTGTGCAGGCCAGTCAAGTTCTTCCAAACCAAACTCGCTCATCCATGTCTTTATGGACTTTGCTTTGTGCACTGGTGCGCAGTCATGTTGGAACAGGAAGGGGCCGTCCCCAAACTGTTCCCACAAAGTTTGGAGCATGAAATTGTCCAAAATCTCTTGGTCTGCTGAAGCATTAAGAGTTTTCACTGGAAGTAAGGGGCTGAGGCCAACTCCTGAAAAACAACCCCACCAAACTTTACACTTGACACAATGCAGTCAGACAAGTACCATTCTGGCAACTGCCAAACCCAGACTCGTCTATTGGCTTGCCAGATGCAGCGTAATTCTTCTCTTCAGAGAACATGTCACCACTGCTCTAGAGTCCAGTGGTGGTGCTTTACACCACTGCATTTAACACTTTGCATTGCGCTTGGTGATGTAAGGCTTGGATGCAGCTGCTTGGCCATGGAAACCCATTCCATGAAGCTCTCTACACTTTTCTTGAGCAAATCTGAAGACCACATGAAGTTCAGAGGTCTGTAAAGATTGACTCTGCAGAAAGTTGGTGACCTCTGTGCACTATGCGCCTCATCCGTTGACCCCGCTCTATCATTTTATGTGGCCTACTACTTCGTGGCTGAGTTGCTGTCATTCGCAATCACTTCCACTTTGTTATAATACCACTGACAGTTGACTGTGGAATATTTAGTAGCGGGGAAATTTCATGACTGTACTTGTTGCACAGGTGGCATCCTATCACAGCACCACGCTGGAATTCACTGAGCTCCTGAGAGCGACCCATTCTTTGACTAATGTCTGTAGAAACAGTCTGCAGCCTGGCTGCTTGGTTTTATACACCAGTGGCCATGGAAGTGATTGGGACACCTAAATTCAATGATTCGGATGGGTGAGTAAATACTTTTGGCAATATAGTGTATATACATATAGCGTTCAAACTGGGCTGTTATTTCTCCATAACTTCACAGGTTTTTCACAAACACTGTATTACTCTGCGGAGATGCCATTGCTAAACAATACCTTTGATAGAAGATGCTCAAGCTATTTGACCGGTTTTACCTCTTACTTTGCCACAAACAAAAATGGATATTTTGGAGATCACATTTGACTCTTCATACTCTGAAGATTAGACTACACTAAATTCCCAAACTGACAGTTTTATATTTATTTTATATTTATATATTTACAGTATCTCACAAAAGTGAGTACACCACTCACATTTCTGCAAATATTTTATCATATCTATTCATGGGACAACACTATAGAAATGAAACTTGGATATAACTAAAGTAGTCAATGTACAGCTTGTACAGCAGTATAGATTTACTGTCCTCTGAAAATAACTTAACAAACAGCCAGGACACAAGATGGTGGTGCGTGAACAACGCGAGGCTCAGCGTCTCTCCAGAATCTGCTATTTAATGTTTTTTTATCTACTTTTGACTGGACTATTCATCCCAAATTGCTCGGCGTTGCTGTTCTACAGCAGACAGGAGCTTCTGGATATCAGAACTCAAACCTCCAACAGTTTTATCGCCGATCTCCAACTCACTCCAGAGATCTCCAGAACACCGGAGGCTGCACAGTCTTCCTGGCCAGGCGGAGTGCATGCAAACGGCGCCGACAACGTAAACAAAGGCGGGGTAGGCGCGGAGGGCTACGAGCTAAGCTAATGCTTATCTCACACCGGCTGCCCTTACCCAGCATTTTCCTCACCAATGTCCGTTCTCTGGCTAACAAAATGGATGAAATACGGCTCTCCATCACCAACGACAGACGCATTATGGACTCAAACGTCATGATTTTCACCGAAACATGGCTAAACAACGGCTGCCCGGACAACTATTGAGTTAGCAGGACAACACACACACCGAGCTGATAGGATAGCAGAGGACTCCGGCAAGACCAGAGGTGGAGGTTTGTGCATTTATATTAACAAAGCTTGGTGCACAGACTCTGCTACTACGGAGAGACAATGCTCACCTAATGTGGAGTTTATAATGGTCAAATGCAGACCTCATTATCTCCCAAGAGGAATAACTTCCATCATACTCATTGTAGTGTATATCCCCCCGGATGCTAATGCTAAGCTGGCTATGAAAGAACTTTATGCAGCCATTAGCAAACACCAGACCAAACACCCTGAGGCTGCTTTTATTGTTGCTGGTGACTTCAACCACTCCAACCTGAAAACAGTCCTCCCCAGATTCCACCAACATGTCTCCTGCCATACCAGAGGGGACAAGACTTTGGACCATGTTTATTCCAACCTGCCTGGGGCATACAAAGCAACATCCCTCCCCCCCTTTTGGACGATCTGACCATCTCTCCCTTTTCCTCACACCTCGATACTCACCACTCATCCAACGTGTGAAACCCACTGTGAGGACAATAAAAGTGTGGCCAGAGGGGACAGACGCAGTGCTAAAAACACTGATTGGAATATGTTCACTCACACAGACTTGGATCAGTACGCCTCATCTGTACTGGACCACATCTCCACCACTATAGACAGTGTCACCACCCAGAAACAGATCACCATGTACCCCAACCAAAAGCCTTGGATGAACTGGGATGTTCATCTCCTGCTGAAGGCCCGCAACATTGCCTTCAGGTCGGGAGATGCACAGGCCTACAGTGCAGCCAGGGCTGACCTGAAGAGGGGCATCAAAAAGGCCAAACACCACTACAAAGAGAAGGTAGAAGAACACTTCTCCAACTCCGACCCCCGACGTATGTGGCAAGGACTCCAGATTATCACAGATTACAAGACCATCAACCCCCCCCCCCTCCCTCCCCCCGCCTCCTCTGATGTTTCCTTCCTCAATGAGCTCAACAATTTCTACGCCCATTTTGAGAGAGGGAACCCAACCAAGACAGATGTGTCTGCAGACCACCAACCACTGACTCTTTCTCCCACCGCTGTAGGAGCGGCGCTGGGCAGGATTAAAGTCCACAAGGCTGTGGGTCCTGATGGCATCCCTGGACGTGTTCTCAGAGCATGTTCTGGAGAGCTGGCAGGAGTGCTGACGGACATATTCAACCTGTCCTTGGCCCGTGCTGTGGTACCAAGCTGCTTCACAACCACCTCCATCGTCCCGATACCCAAAAGTTCCAAACCATCACGATTGAATGACTACCGCCCGGTAGCCCTCACCCCCATCATTACAAAGTGCTTTGAGCGACTGGTCCTAGCACAGCTCAAATCCTGTCTCCCCCCCACCCTGGACGCCCACCAATTTGCATACCGCCAGAATAGGAGCACAGAGGATGCAGTCTCCATAGCACTGCACTCTGTCCTCTCACACCTGGACAATAAAAATACCTCCATCAGGATGCTGTTCGTAGACTTCAGTTCAGCATTCAACACAGTCAGCCCCTCAAAACTCATCACAAAACTCGCAGACTTGGGCATTAGTTCCCTCATGTGCAACGGGTTACTGGACTTCCTGACCAACCTACCCCAACATGTCCGGTTGGACAACCACTACTCATCCACCATCACCATAAACACCGGTGTACCACAAGGCTGTGTGATGAGTCCCTTCCTCTACTCCCTCTTCACCTATGACTGCAAGCCTGTCGATGGTTCCAATACCATCATTAAGTTTGCAGATGACATCACGGTGATTGGCCTCATCAAAAACAACGATGAGACAGCCTATAGGGAGGAGGTGGATCGTCTGGCTGAGTGGTGCGACACAAACAACCTTCTGCTCAATGCTGAGAAAACTAAGGAGCTCATTGTGGACTTCAGAAGGAATGCTGACCCACATCCACCCATCCACATCAAGGGGACGGCATTGGAGCGTGTGAACAGCTTCAAGTTCCTTGGTGTCCACATCTCCGAGGATCTCACCTGGACGACCAGCTGCTCCAAGCTGGTAAAGAAGGCTCACCAGCACCTCTTCTTTCTGAGGAGTCTGAGGATGAACCACCTGTCCTCAGACATCCTGGTGAACTTTTATCGCTGCACCATTGAGAGCATCCTGACCAACTGCATCACAGTATGGTACGGGTGCTGCTCTGCCTCAGACCGGAAGGCGCTGCAGAGGGTGGTGAAAGCTGCCCAGCGCATCATCGATGCACCACTTCCTGCCATAGAGGACATCTACAGGAAGCGGTGTCTGAAGAGGGCTGGGAAAATCATCAAAGAACCCAGTCACCCAGCACACAGACTCTTCACCCTCCTGCCCTCTGGGAGGCGCTACAGGAGCCTCCGGACTAAGACCACCAGGTACCGGAACAGCTTCTTTCCAACAGCTGTCACACTCCTGAACTCTGCCTCTTGATATCTAAACAAATAAGAATGGACTGTACCCTAACACACACCAATAACACACAGACTTAAACACCACTCAACACCACTCAACACCACTTACCGGCACTTACATCTGTTGTATATACTGCCCATTATTGTATATACTGTGTAAATATTCTACCTGTTAATAAGTACATACTTATCCCCCTTCATATTTATAACCTGTTCATAGTACCTTATACCCCTTCATATTTATAACCTGTACATTCTTGTTTATAACCTGTATAACCCCCTTCATGTCTATACCCCCTCATATTTTGAACCTGTATATACTATACTTACTGTACATTTGTAACATACATATTCATATTTCTGCTAAGCACTTCTGGATGGATGCAAACTGCATTTCATTGCTTTGTACTTGCGACATACGCAATGACAATAAAGTTGAATTCTATTCTATTCTATTCTATTACTGTCTAAGTAGCTGGCAATACAAGTGAGTACACCTCACAGTGAACAAATTGTGCCCAACTGTGTCATTGTCCCTCCCTGGTGTCTCATTATCATGTGACTCATTAGAGTTACAAGGTTCCAGGTGTGAATGGGGAGCAGGGCTGTTAAATCTGGTGTTTTGGGTACAGTTCTCTTATATTCAACATGGCACCTCATGGCAAAGAACTCTTTGATAATGTGAGAAATAGAATTGTTGCTCTCCACAAAGATGGCTTAGGCTATAAGAAGATGGCTAACACCCTGAAACTGAGCTATAGCACAGTGGCCAAGGTCATACAGCAGTTTTCCAGGACAGGCTCCACTGCGAACAGGCCTCACCAGGGTCATCCAAAGAAGTTGGAAGTTAGACGCATGCTGCAGAGGTTGAAGAAGAGGAAGGTCAGCCTGTCGGCTGCATAGTAGTCTTCCAACACAATAATGACCCTAAACACACCTCCAGTATGACAACTGCCCTGCTGAAGGTAAAGGTAATGGACTGGCCAAGTATGTCTCCAGACCTAAACCCAATTGAGCACCTGTGGGGCATCCACAAGTGCAAGGAGGAGGAATGCAAGGTGTCTAACATCCACCAGCTCTGTGATGTCATCATGGAGGAGTGGAAGAGGATTCCAGTAGCAGCCTGTGCAGCTCTGGTGAATTCCATGCCCAAGAGGGTTCAGGCAGTGCTAGATAATAACGGTGGTCATACAAGATATTGACACTTTGAGCACAATTTGGACATGTTCACTGTGAGGTGTACTCACTTGTGTTGCCAGCTATTTAGACATTAAAGGCTGTGTGTTGAGTTATTTTCAGAGGACACTCTATACTGCTATACAAGCTGTACACTGACTACTTTAAGTTGTATCCAAATTTAAATTTTATAGTGTTGTCCAATGAAAGATATATAATTTGCAGAAATGTGAGGGGCGTACTCACTTTTGTGAGATACTATATATATGTGGGTGTGTGTGTGTGTTTGTGTGTGTGTGTGAGTGTGTGTATAGTAAACATCTACACTGTGTGGCTGATCAGACTCAATGTAGGCAGATACTTTATATTAAACACCAGGTGCAAACAGACTTGATCCCCACATGCAGATGATCAAAGTGATAGAGTACCTGTTATTGGAGGTCATGATAAATGATGGAGAAGCAGAAATGTCGGCACTCAGAATTAGAGTGCCACCTGGCAGTTCCATCACTGGAGCTGCCGAGCCTGAGCAGCCCGCCGGTATCAGCAGGACATGGAATGAGTACACAACAACTACAGAGCTTCCAGAGGTGTTGATTCCGTTATCTGTGAGTCTGACAAAGGTTCAACAGTTCTCTGAAATACACAAGAGAAATATTGTAATATTCCAAGACAAATTTGCTGCAGATTCTGATGAAAACAAGACTCATTTCAGTGCTTTGGTGAATATGTACTCTAAAAAAATAAAGGTTTCTAAATGGTTCTTGGTTGGGATGTGCAGTTATAATAAAAAAAATCTTTCATTGGTATAAAGCTGTTTTTCACATATGCATTTACATGTACCTTATCATGGTATCATTGGATCTGCCATCCAAGAAACTGTGAAATGTGAAGTATCCACCATTTTGGCAGGTTTTCCTTTCACAGAAAGAATGCAGTTCTACAGGCTGGTAGGATTTACTGCTTGATCCTACGTCACATTGAGCAAATGCCCTGCCCCATTCTAATAGCCACACCCGCTCACCCAGCCTTCGAACTTTCACCGTTTGGAGCTCAAAGTGATACCAGATTGAGTGGATTTTGGTGGGTAGGCAGAATTTGGGCTGTTAAGTCATTATTTTAAAGCTTTCTTCTATTTCTACAAGATTGACAAAGTAACAATAGCAGAACCCTTTTTGGTGCTATATAGAACCATTTTAAAACCAAAAACAATCATATACAACATATGCTCCATCAATCTGAAGAACCATTTTACCATACCATGCAAAGAGTTCTTTGAGTGTTTATGGTTCTGCATAGGACCATTGTTTTTCAGGCAGTTTTTCATGCCTCTTAGATGGTTTTTGAACATTTTTTGGCTGGAAACTAAAGATACAATCTGGTAACCCTCCATACAGATGTCTCTGATGAATACAACAGTGTAAAACAGCAATGTAATGTGACATATTGCAAACTTCTGCATTAATGACACTGATGTTAGCAGGCTGTCTGTGGTTAAATTAGAGTTATATCTTTGCTAAAGGAGCCAACATCCAAATTGTAACATCCAAAGTAAAGAACAGGTTACTTAAATGTCAGTTACCAGGCTAGTGGAAATTAGCATTATGTTAGTGGGGCTAACACTTAAACAAAACCTACTTTCACAGTAAATTACAGGGGTTATGTAGTAAACCCTGTAATAAATGTAACAAATGTAGTAAATATAATATCATGAAATGAATACTGACTGTATCTGGTCTTTTAATGTGAAAGAGCTGAAAAAGACCAATGTGGTCTGTCTATATTGCGGTCTGTGGCAGCCATTGTTGACCCACTGGTGGGCCCAAAGTTTGATTATGCAATTCTATAACCTAACAATAGCTCAGCCAGTTTGCATTGAGGTACCCTGTAGTTACTTAATAATAAGCCTTAATATGTAATAAGCCTATTATTTTAAGGGTGTAAAGAATCATCCGATGAAGATTCTTTAGGGTAAGCAGTTCTTCTATGGCAGCGCTCCAAGGAACACTGTCTGTCACATTTAATTTTAAGAGTGTACTTATTCAACTTCAATTAAAGGCTACAGAATCATCTGATTATCTCCTCCGCAGGCAATTCAGCTGATAAACTCACCAAGGTGCCTAATATATCCTTGTTACTCTTTATTTTGATCATCTACAGTAGATGCTTTGAAGATGCTCACCTTGTCTTTGAATTACTTATGCAGTAGAACACTTGAGGTCATGTGATAATGAGAGTAACATCAAGGCTGTGATTTGGTCACAGTAGATAATCTCATTCGCGATAACACATGACCTTAAGTGTTCTCCTGCTTTAATACACTTTTGCCGAGTAAACAAGAAAGTAAAGAAGCTCTGCTGAGCGTACTCTACGTGAATTGCCCCTTCTGACAAAATTTTCAACTTGGAGGCCAGTTTTCAGGTAGGAGCTCGCCTGGAGTCCATTGATGGTGCAGGTGATCTTGTAAAGTGCTCTGAAAAAGTATTTGCCACTTCCTGATTTCCTCTATTTTTGCATATCTGTCACACTAAATGGTTTTTTGGATCTGTAAAAATGCAACACAAGTCAAGGAGACCAGTCTTTCTCACTGCTGTGGAGAAATTCTGACCTTCTCTTCTTTGCAGAAGTGCTTTAATTCAGCCACACTATCTATCTCACCAGCTATGTTTACTTGCAAAGATTTTCACCAACCCAATTGAATTAATTCTGATTGTGAGGTGTTTATATGCACTGTACTCAACAATCTGATGAAAATCTCTGTTTACATGCACAATACACACAGTACCAGTAATCAGGTCTAAAATTTCATGCATTTGTAGAGTATCAGATGGTGTAGATGTTACCATGACAACGAGCATCATGTGAGTCCAGTCAGAGTGAGACGAGCCGCAATGTTTATTCATCTAGTGTGAGTTTTTATGGCGCGCTTGCATTTTAATTGCTTTATAATGATGGCAGACTCAGGAAAATCTACTTCACATGTACTTATTAAAGAAGGGGCAACAAGAAGACGTCATGTCCTGCAACATTCTGTGATATAATAGCCGGACGCCAATGACACAAAACCTTATATACTGGCAAACATATTTATATGTGATAGTTTTTTCCCAAATTAACATATGATGATATAATGACAATACAATATGTGACTCCAAGACTGATAGAGATGAGCTTATTGATGACAGAATCATGAATTACCAAAAATTGGCTTGTGATGACTCGTTTTACAAGTTAAAAGTCAGAAGTCATCCCGATATCTTGGCTTTGTTTAAAGCATTCTAAATCAGTGTAAAATAGCTTTTTGTTTTTGTTTTGTGTCATGTTTGTTGAGCAGATAAAGAATTATTTTTTTTAATAAAGAAAATTAAGTTTAATTAAACAAGTTAAAAATGTTACAAGTTAAAAATGGCGTGAACCAGTTTGCATTTCACAGTTGTTGGGACAAATCTCCAAAATGGTAACTTTACAGGAAGAGGAAAAATCTACTTTACTTTCAATGTAAGTCAATAGAACCAGATGTTTTTCCAAGTCATGTTTGGCCATTTCATTTGGTCCAGTCATCATGAAATTTACAAACAGTGTAAAGGCCAACAAATATTTTCAAATTATGTCAAAAACTGAAAAATGTAAAGAATGGAGATGGAAAAAAGGTTTTCTTCTGACAGCAGTGATTTGTACTTATTGAACAATATGCCTTAGTATATAATAAGCCTGGGATGTTAAGGGCTTCAGCTTCATGATAAAGCTGTGCTGCCGCCTTCCATGCTTAGAATTTCAAAACAAGAATGTTGGCTTAACTAACTGACTTTAGAGAATTCAATATAGCCCAGACTTGTAGCAATAGTAGGCTACAATAACAGTAGCACCCAGGTTAACTTCATATGGTAAGGTTTAGCCATTTGAAGAAGAAGCAATTTATGAGCTGTAAAAGCACAATTTGATCAAAGCTTATCAAAGAAAAGTTTGAAAAAAGCAATCTTAGTAACTTTCTTACCAGAAACTTACTTGCATACTATGTTTCTAAGAAAGTACTAAGTGTACTTTCTTGTGTATGTTTTGGAAAGCTCTTGCTTGTCTACCTCCCCATGATAGTATCATCCATGCGATGGCTAGGGAGTATGATCGGACAATGGTTTACTGCACAGAAGCATGAAAACACAAATAAATCGCTGTCTCTAGACTGGTAGATGACAAACATTACTTGTAAACAAAGAATAAAAATTAGTCAGCAGAAGATCATTAATCTATTTGAGCTGAAAAGAAATAGAAAAAGCATCAAGAAAGTCTAAAGATGTGAGGTTCAAATGCTCCAAAGGGGCACCATCAAGTGCAGAGTCAGCTGAACCAGTGCTCCTACAATTAACGTCCCTGTGCTTTTGGGAGGTCACCCCGCTCGCGGTGACTTGTAAAAGCACGAGTCCCAAAATGGCAGGATGGACCCAACAATGTGTGTTAGGGCTCTCGCTGCCTGGCCTGGCCATGTGTACCTACCCCCCAGGCAAAAACAACAAGCTGTTAAGCAACTCCACACTTGTGCACGGAATACGGAATGCCTTTTTGTCCGCCCTCAGGCCTCGAGCGAGTCACCCTAGGAGAGAACTGGTGTGAGCGGGGCTGACCTGGAAGGCAGTACAGCACCAGATGCTTGCTTGTCATGAGCAGATTCTTGTTTTTTGCTGGTGTATGCTAGGTATGGATATGAATATTAAATTACTTCTAAATTCTTGTTTACAGTAGTTTTTTCTTGCTAGATTCTTGTTTAAGCTTGCAACCTTGTCCAGGCAACTTTTTTTCCCCAGTTAAAAAAAAACAAGGAATACAACTTAAAAAAAAAGGTGTGTGATGTCTCCAAGGTTAAAGTCATGTTTGTCCTTGCTGCAACAAAGAAATAGAGACTGTGATCCTTGAAAAATGACCAGAGGAGCATATTAGGCCAGCTGTTTGGAAAGGAAAAATATCACCTTGTTTGAGGTCACTGTGCAGAATCTTCATTGATTTAAATTGTCCCATTTAAGTGATGAACTGCTCCTCATTTAGTAGTTCTTTGAGGATATTGGGAACTGAGCTTGATTGCCAAGTCCAGCCAGAATGCTTTTCCTTACTTTGTCTAGAGTCTGTCTCATGATGCAAGATTTGTTTAACAAGTTAATTTAATGCTTGGTTTGATCTTGGATCACTTTTTGGCATGGCAACTGATGCTGCATGCCTATCTCGCTCCAGGGCTTTCTAAGTTCAGGATTTTGGAACATATACAGCTCTCCGAACCAATCACAGCTGAGCTTTTAACTCATCAGGGGCAACCTTCTGATAGAGGTTCTTATAAATTCACCTATATTTATTTCTGTCATTTGCTATTAAGTGTTATCAAGTTGATTCCCACTCCTGTCAACCATATGGACAGTGTTTCTCCTGTTTGGGTTTAAAGACTTCTGAATGGTTTGTTCATGACTCCTCTAATTGTGTCCATCCGTATTGTAGCTGATCATCCTCTGCCTCTTTTACCTGAAACTGATCAGTGAATTGACATAAGAGCTCTGTTTAGTTTTGTTTTAGTTATCTGGAATTCGAGTCACAGATAAGGCTTGATTTGGTTGAGGATTCATTTGTTTGCCATCCCAGTTTCTTTCAAAAGTCTTCTCCAACACTGAGGCTTCCAAGTGGTGCAACCATATAAGTGTTGGACCTCTTATCAGGAGATTGTGAATTTCATTTCTAGTTATACTGTGACAGTACGCACTGTCACTGGGGAAATTCCTTTCCCAGTAGCTAGAGGGCAGTGTCAACCCCTAGTTTTAAGGGGAGAAGAAGAAGGGATATGGAGGGAGACTTAAGTTTGTTTGGCATGTAAGGGCTCCAGAAACATGTTGCTTTAAACCTTTGTTGGGGAATTGTATGTTCTTTGCCCCAATGTGATCTCCAGACTTATTCAAAACCCTGATTGTCTCTTTGGTATTTAAACTAGACATTTTTGTTCTGTGAGCCAAGGATCAACTTTATGTGCCTTTGAGGAACTTTGCTACAGTCATCTGGTATCCTGCTGAGAGTCTGGATAGGAACTAAACTTACACTGGATTACTGAGGAACTGCATCTCATGCAGGCTTAAAAAGACCTTAGAGAATGCAATGGACATTCTGAGAACTGGTGAGAGTTTCAGTTTACCTGCTTAAAGCTCGTTGTAGAGGGACTTGTTTTGTTTCTGTTATTATGATACATTTCAGTTGTTTATGTTTTTTTTTGCATTATTCAAGTGATATGACTGTATATAGTTGTAAATTGATTTTGGGAACATGCTTGGTGGGTACATTTCAAGATAATTCTACTATGTCATCTGTTTCAAACTCAATAACGGTAATCATGGGTGGTTATTTCTTATTAAGAAAAAGCAACCCACACCTTACTAATGTCTGTTAACCTCATTCCTTGGTCAAGGTAAACCCAGTGAGTGTTACAATGCTGCAGCCATCTATGGCTGGGAGTTCAAGAGAGCACAATTGGCCTTGCTCTCTGGGTGGGTAGGATGTCCCCCCTCCACTCATCACTCGGCGTGATGCTAGTCAGAGCAGGCATCTGTTAGCTGACGTGGCAGCTAGGGCTTTTCTCAGAGCGCATTTGGTTGTCCAGTGACATTGCATGACCGTGAGGTGGCACAGATCTTCACAGGTCTCGTCGGAAGCCTGTGCCAGCCTTTGCCCTCCTAGTGCTGGTGGTATTGTGTTATTGTGGGAGTCCTAGTTAGAGGGTGAAAGTGGATATGACTAAATTAGGGAGAAAATTGGGGCAAAAATCCCCAAAAATGTCTTCTCCAACAAACAATTCAAACAATTCAAAGGCGATAGTTTTCCTGTGTCGCTTGTTTATTGTCCAGCTCAACATCCATAAAGAGCCACAGAAACCACCAGAGGTGGGAACAAGTTACAAGTAACAAGTAAGTATCAAGTCTCAAGTAAAGATAGTTCATATCCTGAGTCAAGTCCCAAGTCAAGATAATTGAGTCTCAAGTCCTGAGTCAGTACAGTTGAGTCTCAAGTCGTGTTGCAAATCAATACCCCTAATCTTTGAGTCTTAAACAAGTCTGTATTCTTCAGCTAATTTAAGGCCATAACACTGAATAATGGTATGAGTATGAAAGCCTTTCAATGGTAGTGTGTTAGTAGTGTGTGGTATATGTGTGTGTATATTCAATTTTTAATATTATCATATTACCTCACAACAAAATCCACCACACTCTTAAAAAGGATGGTTCTTCAAGGGTTCTTTAGTAAAGAAAAAGTTCCTTATAGAACACAAACCTTTTGCGTCGTTAAAGTACCTTTTGCATCATGAAAGTGTTCTTAAGAATATGCTGTGGATGTTTCTATATAGAGAACCTTTTTGGAAAGGGTTCTATATAGCACTCAAAAGGGTTCTTCTATTGTTACCGTGTTAAGCATGTAACAATAGGAAAACCCCTTTGGGTGCTCTATAGAACCCTTTTCAAAAAGGTTCTATATAGAATCATCATTATGCAAAGAACACTTTAATTCTGAAGAGGGTCCTTTGAGTTCTTTGAGAGTCTCAATTGTCTCGAGTCAAGACTCAAGTGATCGTACTTGTGACTTGAGTCAGACTCGAGTCCAAGTCATATGACTCGAGCCCACACCTCTGGAAACCACAGTCTGTACAATTCTGATCTTTGTTTGTAGAGATAAGTCATTGCATTTGAAAATCTTCTCAAGCTCCTTCATCTTTATTCTGTTGAGAGTGTTGCATTTCTTAAGTTTAATAGCTGGAAATGAAACCACTGAAAATTGGTGTTTTATAAAGTCCTGCTTTTTATTTTTTATTTTTTACACCAAAACTAGATTTCAACCTGCCGATGCAGGCTGCAAACTGAATGTAATTGCTATCATTTATGTAGCCATATAGTTACTGTGTTTAAATTACATTTAAATAGACAGTCAAAGTGACAGTAATAACTCTAGACATCTAAATGACCCAAATTCTCCTATATGTTTAACATTGATATGTCTGCATACAACAGACTTCCAACTGGGAGTAATGTCGGTTTTGCACAGCTAAAACTCTTAAAACTACGCGATGAAGCAGTCTCTGACTAAATCTATTCACCTTCACATCTAACTGAATGATCTCCCTCTGCTATATAATCCATATCAAAGTGTAATCTGTAGGCCAATATCAACCTTAAAAGCATCAGGCTAGTCATTATCTTTCTCATTTACCTTTCTTCTGAAGGGTCCTTATGGCATGATAGAAGAAGAAGGCAGGTCTGGGAATCATCAGCAGCCGCCTGATCTCCTGAGCTGAGCCCATTTAAGTGTGAGCAGGTAAAGCTGCTGTTGTTTACTCTGCGCCCCTGTGACGGGAAAATCCCCAGCCGGGAGACAGATGTATCTGCGAAAGCCCCTCAAGAAGCCTGAATCTGGTGGGCGTCTCTGAACATCAGTTCTGTCCGCAGAGCCCAGCTGCAACACCCCCACCCCCCCAGCGTGGGGAAGAATCCCTGGAGGAACCATAAGAAAAGTTTGCCCTGATCAACAGTGCAACCCAAGGCTCTTGATGCAGCAGCCTTGTGTGTTGTTTTTTCACCATTTCATTCTTGTTTTTTTCCTTGTTGTTGTTTTTTTTCACAGCCGTGCACCATTCAGATGTTGTTGGTCAATCCACATCTGTGCAGCACAGTTAATAGCAGTAAACACGCAATGCCGCCAAGAGCCTTGTCACTAATCCAATTAATCCAATTATGCCAAATTTACTGTGCAGATCTGCTTCTGTTTGCAGGAAACTCTCAGGGAAAAGAAAGAATTGAGACATAAAGCTCAACACCCTACTAATGGGGGAAGGTAGAACTGTAATAGACGAGAGGCAGCCACAGTTCGGATATTGATAAAAGAAATTAAGTGACATTAATCATTTTATACAAACAGCTCACAAATTATATGAAAACATGGTCACTGTTTGAACACCTCAGGTGAAAATGATGGTGCAAATAACACGGTGAGAGCTACAGTGGGAGATTTCCGTCCATCTTTATAATGTGGCATTAATAAATGTGTAGTTACACATTAATACTGTAACAACAATAACTACTGGTGATGTAGTACAGCTTTTGTAAATACATGTGTACCCATTTTTACTCATGTGATTACATTATGGTGTGATTACATTATGGTGAATACATTAAGTGTATCTTGATGGTTGTAACAGCATATTTTCTCTTATGTAATTACACATGTGTAACAGGGTGAACTGCTCGTTTTCCAACAAGACTTTTCTGACTGTAATAGTCCATTGTACACTATGAGAGGACTGCAGTAGTATGCTTGTGTTGTGACATGGTAACCACAGTTCTGGCTTGAAATCATTCTGTTATATAATGGTTTTACTGCAACAATAGATCAGTATATCCCCCCAGTATATCCCCCCAGTCCACCAGTGTCAGTGAAAATTCTGCTAAATATAATTCATGCATTCAAATAATAAAAAAATAACGGAAATGTATTATACAGTACAAAGAGACAGTATACAATAGGTCACCTCATAGTCAAACCTTTCACCTAGGGACCCTCCTGGTGGACCCTCTGCCACAATTTGAATCTTTTTCTTGGTAAAACAGTTTTGACTCTGTCTCAGCCATTCATGGCTGCGGCCGTATTAAGTTGGACACACCAGGTGAAGCAAGAAGCAGCCCATTTAATAAAGGTTGAAGTCACTGGCCCACCTTCAGTACCTTCAGTCAGTGAACATAACTGTACCGTAATCCATTGCAAATGTATTTTCTAAGCTGTACTGACTCCACACACCCCGTCTCATCTCCAGGCTGTTTATTTTATTATTTAAAAACATTAGGTTATCAAACGGTACAAATATGCACTTTTCACCTGGAAAAACTTCTTTGACATATAAAGTTGGACCTTAAAACCACTGTTCTACCTTTTGAGGTTACATTTACATTGTTTGTACCTTGACACACCCTCATGCTCCTGCACAGAACCTTTATTTCTAACAGTGTACCACCAAACACATGACTTTTGTTCCTTCTCTATCATTGCTAAATCAGTTTGAACATTTTTAGTCATTTTTCTTAATTTTTGGCAATTCTATCCAAGGTTTTACATTTGGTAAAATTGACAAAAAATAGGTGGATGGAAAACTCACAATTGATTCCCTTTAAGCAGGTGGATGGAATAGCAGAGAAACAAAAGGACGCAAAGGCAGGGGGCATCCAAAGACACCTCATGAGACCATTGGTATAGCAATGGGAATATGAGAAGATGATTAAAAGCACATTGTAGTTGACCTGTTTAACATGATCATGTTACATTTTACCTGCATTAGGTTGAGCCCTGCACTCCTCTACCATCAATCTTTTATCTGCTGCCTCCTTCAGAAAGAGAGATTCTTAAAGCTAACTACAGAGCCACGAAACAGGAGAATGGCACACTGTGCCATCTAAACCTAAATGGTCTGTCCATACGCATCTTGAAGGAGACAGAGCTGGGCACACTAATTTCTCCAACATGAGCCTGCCATGATTTGCATCATTATACTTACAATCATCTGGTAATGATGACATTAAAGCTACATGGGATAGTCCATTACCGGAGAAAAGCATCCTCAGAGGCTGTGCAAGGGGTATTATTACTGGCCATTTGCGGTGCACAGTAATTCCACAGATGCCTGTTTAGATCTACATGATAATGAGATATAATATGTGAAACGTGTGCCGTCAGAAACATGGGCCTAATGTATTCAAATGTTAGCGTTAATTAGCATATTTAGCTTCGCCTTCTACAGGGTGAAGGAGCAGAACCGTTGGGAGATGAATGAATCGACTGGGTGAGCTTTGACTTCATGTGCTTTATCATGCTGACTCGCACATCACTGATATTAGAGCAACCAGAGTATAGCATAGGTAATTGGACAGTGGCACTTTATTTATTGGTTCTGTACTCCAGCACATTGAGCTTGAAATGAAAAATACAGTACTGTGCACCCAAGACACATTTTCAAAATCTATTTATTTGTGTAGTATGTGTTTATTTGCTGAGAAGTGATAATATTTGAATGAGCAAAATTATAGAATATATATATATATATATATATATATATATATATATATATATATATACTGCTCAAGAAAATAAAGGGAACACTTAAACAACACAATATAACTCCAAGTAAATCAAACTTCTGTGAAATCAAACCGTCCACTTAGGAAGCAACACTGATTGACAATCAATTTCACATGATGTTGTGCAAATGGAATAAACAACAGGTGGAAATTATTGGCAATTAGCAAGACACACTCAATAAAGGAGTGGTTCTGCAGGTGGGGACCACAGACAACTTCTCAGTACCTTTCTGCTTTCTGGCTGATGTTTTGGTCACTTTTGAATGTTGGTGGTGCTTTCACACTCGTGGTAGCATGAGACGGACTCTACAACCCACACAAGTGGCTCAGGTAGTGCAGCTCATTCAGGATGGCACATCAATGCGAGCTGTGGCAAGAAGGTTTGCTGTGTCTGTCAGCGTAGTGTCCAGAGGCTGGAGGCGCTTCCAGGAGACATGGATGAGGTCATAGGAGGGCAAAACCAAGCAGCAGGACCGCTACCTCCGCCTTTGTGCAACAGGAACAAGAGGAGCACTGCCAGAGCCCTGCAAAATGATCTCCAGCAGGCCACAAATGCGCATGTGTCTGCACAAACGGTTAGAAACCGACACCATGAGGATGGTATGAGGGCCCGACGTCCACAGACCGTGCAGAACACTTGGCATTTGTCAGAGAACACCAGGATTGGCAAATTCACCACTGGCACCCTGTGCTCTTCACAGATGAAAGCAGGTTCACACTGAGCACAGACGTGACAGAGTCTGGAGATGCCGTGGAGAACGATCTGCTGCCTGCAACATCCTTCAGCATGACCGGTTTGGCAGTGGGTCAGTAATCGTGTGGGGTGGCATTTCTTTGGAGGGCCGCACAGCCCTTCATGTGCTCGCCAGAGGTAGCCTGACTGCCATTAGGTACCGAGATGAGATCCTCAGACCCCTTGTGAGACCATATGCTGGTGCAGTTGGCCCTGGGTTCCTCCTAATGCAGGACAATGCTAGACCTCATGTGGCTGGAGTGTGTCAGCAGTTCCTGCAAGATGAAGGCATTGAAGCTATGGACTGGCCCGCCCTTTCCCCAGACCTGAATCCGATTGAGCACATCTGGGACATCATGTCTCGTTCCATCCACCAACGTCACGTTGGACCACAGACTGTCCAGGAGTTGCCGGATGCTTTAGTCCAGGTCTGGGAGGAGATCCCTCAGGAGACCATCCGCCACCTCATCAGGAGCATGCCCAGGCATTGTAGGGAGGTCATACAGGCACGTGGAGGCCACACACAATACTGAGCCTCATTTTGACTTGTTTTAAGGACATTATATCAAAGTTGGATTAGCCTGTCGTGTGTTTTTCCACTTTAATTTTGTGTGTGACTCCAAATCCAGGCCTCCATTGGTTAATAAATTTAATTTCCATTGATGATTTTTGTGAGATTTTGTTGTCAGCACATTCAACTTTGTACAGAACAAAGTATTCAATTAGAATATTTCATTCATTCAGATCTAGCATGTGTTATTTGAGTGTTCCCTTTATTTTTTTGAGCAGTGTATATACCAAGCCAAACCCATTTAGGAACTTTCATTTTTAAGAGATTTGTGGTAACCTTTCAAATTAGCGCTCCAGATTTCCATGAATTTCCAATAAGTCTCCACTTTGAATCATCATGTGCTTTTCACCTCCTTAGCAACTTTCTGTTTATTAATGCATTGTTTTGTTAGTTTGGTCCTTTGGGAAGTCAGCTTGAACGGCTCCATCTGTGGCAGGAACAGCTCCTTGCCAACAAGGAATGCCAACCAACATCTGGAGGACTGGGTCCCTCTCTGCTGGAACAGCAGGCTACCACATGTTTATCCACAGAGGGAAAACAGCAGTTCCAGAGCAGGACAAATGTTTGGAACGTGTGGTAAGTGCATGAGGAAAGCAGGTGGCAGCTGCTTCCAGCAGTGTTCACATGTTCTATACATTCTGTCACAGAAGTTATAAAAGCAGTTCTGTGTTCAAATGAAGTGAAGCTGTTAGATATGGATCTCCATAATCCTGCATTATTCTCTCTCTCTACTCGCTGTTCCTTATCAATAGCATAGTGTACAGTGTTCTCTTATCCTTTATGCTGCTTTTATATAAATCAGTCTTATAGGCATAGTAATAAAAACAGCCCTTTAATACTAAATGTACAATGCTAAATTTTGGGAAACGGCTCACTGTGTCAGTTATGTGAAACGCCCTCTTGTGCCGAATATTTAGGCTGCTAAATGTGAGCAAGTGAGTGGGTTATAAATGGCAAAAAAATTCAAATAGCAAATAACTTGGGAGCAGATTCTTTTAGCACACGCGTGCACAACAAACATACAGTCACTTATTACCTACAACATTTTCCCTGTCAAAACACATTAATAATACCAGACCAGTGGACAGGAGGTTCAGTTCTTTTACTCAGCTGTTTCTTAGAGGTATGATAGACAGAAATTAGGCTTGAAAACACAACAGTATTTTTTAAAATCCTTAAATGACCAGAACCTGCCATTAGATCCTGTTACTCTATAATTTAAGAAGAACTTAGTGAGTTTGCATTGTTTTACATGTGGGTTGTAAACAATTCACTCAATTACTGTCAAAAGTAAATGGACTGAAAAACAATAATGGCCAAAACAGCCATTAAAAAGAGCTAAGAACTAAGAGGCTGTTTGTTTTGCATGAGGTATTTCTGAGGAGACACAAGATAATCCACTTACATAAAGAAGGGGCAGTCGTGGGCTGGAGGTTAGGGAACTGGCCCTGTGACCGGAAGGTTGCAGATCCAATCCCCAGCGCCGACAGTCCATGACTGAGGTGTCCTTGAGTAAGACAACTAACCTCCAATCGCTCTGGGCAAGTGTGCTCACTGCTCCCTAGTGTGTGTGCTCACTAGTGTGTGTATGTGGTGTTTCACTTTACAGATGGGTTAAATGCGGAGGTGAAATTTCCCCATTTGTGGGATTAAAAAGTGTCACTTAATCACCCAAGAAGCAAAACAAGAGTTCACAAATTTGTAGTTTAAAACAATGGGACTATGCAAAAATCAAGCTCCACTCCTGCTTCAGATCTGACAAAATTCCACAATTGTCCATATGTCCATCCTTCTACTGTGAGAAAAAAGAGCTCAGAACAATTGACTGACCACCCCAAAGTCCAGACCTGAACATCACTGAATATGTTTGGCTTTATTTGGGTGGTGAGAAACAGAAAATGTTAAACCAACTTCTAAGACTGAACTTTGGAGGTGTGGCTGCAGATGTCTTTGAGAAACTGAAAGTGAGTCTCTTGAAAAGACTGCAAGCTGTAATAAAGGTTAAGAGTGACTCACGAAATACTGAAGCATCAGATACTGTATTTAGTTGCTGAGTCTTCTGTGTAATTTTCTGTTTAATATGTTTTCGACTCTTTCCTGACTATACACATGTGCTTTCTTCTATTTATACCCAGTAATTCTAAACAAGAACTCCATTTCTTCTTTATCACATGAATCCACTATAGGGATGGAGGTCTCTGACAGAGCAGTCCTCGAAGCTGTCCTGTAAAGTGTGAGAGGCAGGAGAGTCTGGGTGAGGGGAGGAATAACTGATGCCATTTCCGAGCTGATTAAACATTCGGGGTGCGTTTAGCGGCGGGACGTGATTTCAGCAGCACGAGAGCGAATCTCCAGCTAATGGATGAAAATAGAGGCAAGTTTCAAGGTAAATGTTAAAAAGCCACTTATCCACCCCCCGACCCTCAAACCCCCCCTGCAAGCATTCCATTGAAATGCACAGCGGCGAATGTCATGCTCTGAGTGGGGAAATGTCAGCGAGGCCGTGGGCGAGGTGTGGAGTGCAAAAAAATGTGATAGAAACAGGAAAATGAATGCGCTTCCATAGGTGGAGGATCTGATTACAGGGGGTTGTTACGTGATGGTGGAATGGCTTTCTAATACATCACCCTCTGTCTCCAACACATACAGGTAGGTAAGGCAGAGCTTCAGAGATTATATCTGTCTTATACAGCACTCTCGACACCGTCTGTTTAGCATCATTGCTGGCCTTGCGAGCCCTCTCTGGAGCGCCATGCCAGCAGCTGCAAAAATAATGGTGCTGTTCAGCACCACGGACAGCTCCCTCCCTCCTTCCTCAGCCAGCCGGACAGCTCTAGTTGAGCAGCTAGCCCTGTTCTGTCCGACAGAAGACAGTGATATCTAGTCCAGAGACAAAGGCATGTCTCCCATGGCAGAGAGAGAGAGAGAGAGAGAGAGCGTGCTCACATTACTCAGAATCAACACTTAATCATCTTTTTCATCAATACTGAGGGAACCCTGTAGCTCTACAGTTCACTCCACTGTTTATAAATAGATTTCTAATATGTTAGTGAAGTTATTATGAGACTATAAAATGCCACAGTTAAGAATTTCCAAAAGCAGTTGAGGTACTGAACTCATCAAACTCAGTTCGGTACAGCTAGCTTTACAAAAGACGCTACAGACTGGAATGACAGTTTAGGTCCTGTCAATCACTTTTCCGACTTTTGGAGAAATTCCATGTGTAGCTGTAAATATAAACTGGAATTATTTTAGCATGTTTTGTCAAGTGTCTAACAATTGGCATGGAATACCAGCTTTGATCATCAGGCGGGATATTTTTCCCCTTCACTGCCTGTGAACCACCTGGTTCCTTAATGGTAACAGAAAAAACACAGAAGCCTCCTGCTGGTCACTGCTAGTGTAGCATACTAAGCATTAGCTACTTTTTTGTCACACGTTGCCCGAAAAAATTGAGGGATTTATTTTTTTCTAGGTTTTTAATGTGCTGCTTTTTGGTCTGTTATACAAGTGGAACTTGTGGGACGCAGGAAAATACTTGATTGATTTATTTGTTTGTTTGTTTGTTTATACCTCACCCTTCATGGCTTCTGCATGTTTCACTCTGTAAGTGTATTTTCCAAAAGTTAGCTTAATCTTAATGAAGACATAGAAACAAATGCTACACGTTTTCTGAGATCTCACTGTGTATCTCAGTCCTGACATCTGTTCTGAAAGCTCAAAATCTGCTTTTCTCCACATTCAGAACCAAAAACATTAGACTCTAGAACATCTGCGTTCATCAAACTTTACATGTTCGTTTCTAAACCTGTTCTGAAGAAAGCTACAGAAGAATTTCTGCCCACACTTTATTTGGATGGTCCCCAGTAGACGCTTTACAGATACCTACATCATTAACCAACTTTCTGATGTTCAGTCATTTTCAACAACATTAAGGTTGGCGTTAGGCTTAGGAGTAGGTATAGGTTTTGCCTTGAGGTTAACGTTAGGATTTAATAACATTTGTCACACTGAACTTGTCTTTAGTTGAACGTTATTTAAAGACAGCCTGAGCATTTACAAAGCATCTACAGTGGAGCATCCAAATGAAGTGTTACCAAATGTATTGTTTTACTCATATTCAGGGCATTAGCCATTACAGAATGCCCTGAACAAACTATGTGTAATAAAAGTAGTCTTGATGAATAAACATTAAAACAATGAGATTCCAGCCATGTGTTCTGTAAAATTCTTTATAGTCAAATCCTTCAAAACTTAATATTTAGTTGTTAGTATTTTAGTTCTAACAGTGTTTTTTTTGTCTTTTTGTAATGTCTAAATGTAAACTACCAATAAAAAGTGTAAAAATATCAGTAAAAACCACAAAGATAACAGACTAATTCTTTATATACAGATACAAATTGGTATCAAGCACTGAAATAATGCTCCGTCATCAATACTGAATGAGATTTCTACTCGTGTACTGTCATTTCACCCACACTGAACCACATTTAAAACTTCATACATATTTAATAAAGCATATAGAAAACACAAAACTAACACACACACACACACACACACACAGTCGAAGCTGCTTCTCCTTCTGGGTCACGGGGAGTGTTGGAGCCTATCCCAGCTGTCATTGGGCGAAAGGCAGGATACACCCTGGACAGGTCGCCAGTCCATCACAGGGAAGACAGACGGGCACAGACAGTCACTCATACACTCACACCCAGGGGCAATTTAGCGTGTCCAAACATCCTGACTGCATGTCTTTGGACTGTGGGAGGAAACCGGAGAACCCGGAGGAAACCCACGCAGATACAGGGGGAACATGCACACTCCACACAGAGAGGACCGTGGTCAAAACTAAACAAAGATTTGAAAAGGTTTGGAATGAATTCTGTATAATTTCTGCTGTCTAGCTGAGCTGAACTCCTCTGTCTCCATCTGTGATAAACACAACACTTTTGAATCCTGTACATCTTGTCCTTGATGGGGATTCATTGTACAGGATGTACAAATGTGTAAAGCTTTTTGTTACAAACCAAAAACTGGAATATTGTAATTAAATAAATGCTGCTGTAAAAAGACCATTAGAACCATAAGGATTTAAACCTGATTTGTGTCTTAATGAGAAATGGACTAATGTTTAACCCCTCAAATGGCCAAGGCTCACCAGCAGGCCCAGTTTTATTACACACGTGTACTTACAAACTGAGAGAAAGTCGATATTAAGTGCATTAGCTGTGTTGTCTTTAAGTACCTAAAATGGACAATGAAATGCATTTTATTAAAGGGAAAGTGTTTATATTGAGCTAAAGAGACGGCTATTTTGTAGCAGTAGACGTCTGTTCCTTCTATACTGACTCTATTTGACCACAATTTATTATTTTGAATCAGTCACAGGTCAACTGTTAAAGCATTAGGACATCATTTCACATGGAGATATCAACCCATCAAGACAAGCCAAAATGTATAGCAAAACTGCCAGGAACCAGGTTTCGATGGTCATTTTCAGCAGAATATCTAACATTCTAAACTATAATTCATGTTGAAGATCACTGTAATTTTCATGTTTTCTGTCAAAATGAACTGCATTAAATTGAAAATCAGAATGTCCAGCTGAGGCCACTGTGAGGTCCAGCAGATTAAATATAAAAGATTTGGTTATGCGTCTCAAGAAACTTGTAAAAACACAATTCATTCTCTGATTTGGCCTGATTGGCTTTGACTGATTCAATGCTCGGAATATTCATTAATATCAATTTGATAACACTTAAACGAGCCAGAGCCAACTGTGCCTATTTTGTCCACATGCCATTTTCAGCTTGGGATTAAAGGGTTAAACAGGTCAGCAACCTGCAAATTGTTTTCTTTTTTTTCAGTTATTTAAGTCCTGCCATCTATTCTGCACCTTCAGTGAAAGGCCGTCACCTGAGCTGCAGACGCTTCAGCGCGGTTAGCATCAGTGATGTCTCACCAGTGTTTCTGGGGGCCCGATCAATCCGGCCCACTTCGTGTTCTCTGACCTTTTCTATTAAAGGAAGCTGAGGTGTGAAGAGAGTGCCTCTGTGAAATAGGTCAACACTCCGAGCTGTGAAATCTCACTTCAGAGCCTTTCTGATCGCTGTGTCAACATGTCCCCTCTTGCGTTGCAAGGCCACAAGCGCATGTGCGCAAGCTGGGGTCGAGGGCGGGGTGGGGGGGGTTGGAGTCACAGTAAATGATGGAGTAGCAGAAATGTCGGCTCCCAAAGGAGAGAGAGAGAGAGCAGCAATCAATGGTGTTCAAACATAGTTGTGAGCGAGCGAGACGTCAACAAGGCCGGCTGCTCATGAATCATTTATCTTGCTTTGTGCTTTGAAGCGAGGGATCGGTCTCGTCTGTCCTGGTGATGGGCATGGCCCGGCGTTAGTGGAACTTGGCCTTTAACACTGATCCGTGACCAGCTTGAGTTTTGCTTCTTAAAACTGTGCAGGGGATTCATCATCCTAAGATGCTAGTACTGCTAACAGTGCATGGATGCTAGTAGAGGCCTGGTGGACCATGATAGTTTTGATGAGCTCGGATGCCTCGGTGTCTCCACTGCTTTGTTAGCACTGGTTTTCATATGACTTCATAGACCATTGCTTATCCTAAATGCTAACATTGGTAGCAGTGCACAGAACCTAGCAGGGGCCTAGCAGACCATGTGAGATTCGATAAATACAGCTATCATGGGTTTCTCAACAGTGCCGAGAATGGCCATCTACATTAATAACACTGGTGTTCATAACACAATCCAGAAAATTGGTCATCATGAAATGCTAGTGTGGTGAATTTGACCTTATTAATTCTATAGTCGTAACATTATTTTCTATCATATTGATTATTAGACTGTGTAGATTCTGGTTGAGTTTATCCTGTGGGCCTCTGACTGAAATATGGTGGAGCTGATTCAGGAGGCAGCTGCACAGGATGGGCCCCCCCTGAATGTAAACAATGCTATATATTAGACTGGGGCTACTCTGGACAATAACGTATGTTTATACCAAATTTGGCTAAAGAAGATCCATATATCACAATTGAGGACAGAAACCAGATGGCCACACCGGTATAAAACCTGGAGTTGTAAACGGACGTGTCAGAGAAACAATTGGCTTTTCTCTCCAAGCTCTTTCGCGAAGGCTTGTCTGTGACTTCGACCTCTCAATGCTAATAAACATCTTTATATGCAAGAGACGAGTGTCACCGAAGAGTTTGTTCCTACACATTTACAGCATCGCAACTAAAGAAACCACACTAGCATTGCTATTAGTAGGCCTGTTTAGCCTCCTACAAACAATATGCTTGCCTAAACACAACTATCAAGAGTTCTGAAGTTTCACCTACAACCATCTTCTATGTCCTTTGACAGCTTTGGTTTTTATCTCTCGAAACTGCTAATGGAATTTGCTATCCCTGCTGAAAAAAGACCATAAGAACCATTAGGATTAAAACTTGATGGCTTTGCTTTCTAATGAGAATTGTCTAAAATGGTTCTCCTTACAGATCACTAGCATCCTGTAGGACACCTTTAAATTCTATTAAGAAACCACTAACTTCATCTAGAATCAGTCCCAGAACACGTGTTAAACCATTGGAATCCTTTACACTGTGAAATCAGCCTATCAAGAAAAGACAAAATACCATTAGTGACTACTAGACACCACTAGGAACCAATAGAAACTTTTAATGGTTTCTATGATTTTTGTCAGCTGGGAGTACAAGCTAGTAATCAGAAGCTAGCAGGGGCCTAGTTGATCATGCTAGTTTTGAAGGACACTCGTATCTACATTTATCATCCACCTGCCTTTAACTGTAAGTGCATGTACGGTCATAATTGGATTAGTGCAGTTGTCTGATTATTCAAATGGTCATGTAAACAGTGCACTCTGACTTCTAAGATCGGAAATCTGATTAAGAAATCTGATAAAGATTTATCTCCGTAATCCGATTTCTCAGCGCATGTAAACTCTTACTCTGATTTCTTTCAACACTTTTGGAGCAAAGCTGAGACCAACTACATGCTTGACGAAATGAAGGATTAAAATATTCTTCATCTTCTGGACCATGTATGCTCGTATTTTCAGGTAAAGTGGCGGCATTAAGTTTGAGTTTTACATTACGTTTGCATCATGTCTTCTTCTGTGAGTTTATTGGCTAGTTTCAAAGCAGAAATCTGATTACTGCCTGACTCATGTAGACTCAGTCATGTAGAGTTTTCCCATCATCTGATTAGTCAAGTGCATGTAAATGCAGTTTTTATATCATGGTGGAGGAATTTGTTTTCTAAAATGCTAGCATTGATACCACTGAATGAAAACTAGTAAGGCCAGTTAGCATTCTGCAAGCAGCAAGCTGATCTTGATTAAGAAAGATCAAAACTTCCGGAATGGCATCTACATAAACCATCCACTTTGTTAGAACCAGCTGCCTTTAACATTGATCAGTGACTGGTTTGCTTTATCAGCAATGAATAGTACCTAGTAGGGGCCTAGTAGATCATGCTAGTTTTGTCAAGTGTAGCTGTCTTGAGTTCCACTATGGCTTTCACACTTGCAGTCCACTTTTGAAGGACCTACCTCATGCTTTCATTACAAAATGCACTGCTATCATTGCTAACAGTGAGTAAAAGCTACTCGGAGTCCAACAAGGGCCTGGTAGTTTTCATATACACAACTATCACAAGTTCTGCAATGGCATCTGCACTCAGGGTCCACTTTACTGAATATTTCCACTAACCTTATGCCCACCACACAGATGTACAATTACAGATGGTAGCTTTGCCCAGTTCATCAGTTATCATGTAATATTTTTCAGGTGGTGGATCATTCTCAACACTGCAGTAACCCTGATATGGTAGCATGTGGTGGGCTGGTTTGCAGTGGGCTACCTGACTTTCACCTCTCCTTATCCATGCACAAAGCATTTTGTGCAAAGTGCTTCTTAAAGGTTTAAGCTCACTAAAGGCAGCTGTTTTTCCCCCAGGTAACTGAGAAGAAAACCTTCTGGTATATCATGTTCCTGCCAACGATGCATCGCCATTTACTGGCTACAGAAGTAGCCGTGTTTTCCGCCTGCCTGATTCCATTGCGCTCTTTACACAATAAAGGAAAGCTGAAACCATCCTTGATGTGAGCCTTAATTACAGATTAGAGTAGCAACAAAGACTGTCCTTCATTGTAGGAGGGAGACCATAATGTTATTCAGCCAGAGGAAAAAAAAAATAGGTGGGTGGTTAAAATGAGCAAAAGAACAGCTTCCTTCCTCTGATTTTGGACATGAAAGCAGGTTTCAGAATCAAAGAAAAAGATCAGTGCTGCGTAAGTAACGTCAGCCTTCCTTTGACAACATCTGCTAAGTGATGAAATTCAGGTAGGAGATGGCAAGATATGTTGCAACTCCAGTGGGAAATGGAGTAACACTCATGGTAACGTGTGGTTGGGGACTGCATTATTTTTATTGGTTCCTTTGCTCCCAGGACAGCCATTTGGTCAATACTGTTTCACTGTAGCAGTTTGCACTTCACCTTCGTCCATTCAATTTATGCTTTCTGCTTTCAAATGCTTCAAAAAGGAACTCGGTTGCACATATCGCCAGCTCTCAAGCTCCACTAATGCACCACTGCTTTCTGAATAAAGTATGCTTTTTCTGATCGTCGGTTCTCTTTTGAAAGAATATCTGTGTTATGTCCTCAAAATAGTCCCCAAAGAAAACCTCTTTTTTCAGATTTTCCACTGTTTTACCATTATCAACATTCCATATAAAACATGTGGGCTCACTGGTGGCTTTGGATGGTAAATTGAAGGCCTATATTTGTGTTGTAGACATGGTGACCCCTGGTTCAACACCACTGTAAAGACAGAGTTCCTACAATGAATCATTCCACACCAAAACACTCTGAATGATTCTGTTTACATCTCAAACGCTAAATTATGGAGGAATATAGAAAAATTCCCTTTACCCCCATAAATTCCCAGGCCTACTACATCTTAAGGCATATTACTAAGTAGTTACATGAAAAAATATACTAATTCTGGCTGAGTTATTTTTAAATTATAGAACTGAGTAATAGTCTGTTTTGAGAGTTCTTGAAAGAAAAGATTCATTAGTGTGATATTAGAATATCTCAGTGCTTTTATCTTTGATAGTTAAGTTTAATACAAAGCAAGCACTTTTGCACTTTAAGTACAAATAGAATATTTGATTATACACATTAATATTTCACAAAGGGTATCTGTGCTGTTATCCACTGTAAGATTTCTTTATGTTGTCCACTACATGACAAGGTCAACAAGATAGTGTCAGTGTCACAGCTTGCTGGGTCATTCCAACAGTCAGTTTGGCTAATAGTGCTTATAAACTATATAAACATGCTAGCTTTCGCAGTGTCTACAACTGGTCTGTAATATTGTCAGTTTTATGATAAATATGATAAACTCTGATCTATCACCAGTTTGGTTTTCATTTCATAAATTTCGTCATCCTGAACTGCTAGCATTGCTAACAGTAAATGGAAGCTAGTAGGACTAGTTAGCATTCTACAAGCAAAACATTAGAAAAATCTGCCCTTAACGCTGATCTGTGACTGGTTTGGTTTCTGGTGAAGGAATTTATTACTTATTCTGAAGCATCCACACTCAGTGTCCACTTTCAAAACATCTGTGTTTTGTTTCTGTTAGCAAGCATTGCTAGGATCACGTAACGAGGCTCTTCAATTCTTTAGGTAGTATTATGAAGCTTCATCATTTTTCAATCCACATTTCTTCAGCAAAGGCCTTTAGTTGCTAATATACGAAAAATGTAAGCAACAAATAAATTGTAGCTAGTTTAATTGAACATATCATAAATCCATGCTAAGCTTCCATTCAACAACTAAAATCCTGGAACGTTCCTCCTATCACTAGGGTCGAATTGTAGCAGTGGCAGAATTTTCCATCGGGGACAATCATGTAATATCCAGTATGCCATCATCCATTTAGCGCCAGCATGTGAACAAAGCATCACAAAGGCAATTAGTGTCTCGTTAAAGCTGTATTTTAATTTTAATTTTGAACTGCAATAATGAACATTCGAAAAATCTTGGTAAATGATGAAATGTAAATATTCAGGGTGATTTTGAGAATCAATGTTCAAGCACGAATATCAACGAGTATTCATAACTTGTAAAATGCAGTTTAGGTCAGTCCATGCATGCGCACTTAGTGTCCACTTTATCGGAAAAGCGTGTACTTCCATTCACTGGTCATTTGCTAAGATCCAGCTGCCTTATAGGTCAAGTATAAAGGTGTGCAATTGTGGACTGTAGTCATGCACAATTTGTCAGCTTCAGTCTAGGTCAGTTTCTGACTATCACATCAGCAGATACCATCAGATAAAGCATGTTCTTTATACCATGTGATGTAGGAATCCGTGTGGTTTTTGCAGGTATTACTGAATTAGATGTCTATTTTTTTAACAAATTTAACCGATCTCCTTTAAAACAGCAGCTTATAATAAACTCTATAATCCAGAAAAACCTTATTGTTATTTCTTATTATATTCACTTATTTCTCTTCTGCACTGAACCCCATGCCTCTCTCTCACCAGGCTAACATGACTCGCTGTAAAAACACATTTTGATGCAATGAGAATGAGGTGTGACTGTTCGGAGCGCTGCTCAATCATGCCTGCCCCTCTCAGGCGAAAATTCCTGAGGACAGTTTATTGCACTGTTTCAGTGAGATGGATCGCGCCTCGTGGGCTTGGTGTATTTTGGGCAAAGTGTTGTCAGAGGAATGGGCCGATACATTACGAGGCCATCAGTTGATGACAACTCCATTCAGCTGCAGGACCGATGATGTGTTGACCTCCCGCCATGTGAATTTATGACGCGGGAGAGCAGACCTGATCTGACTATTTATATGATACGATTTTCTTCAGCCTTAGCATTTTTATTGTAAACAGCATTTTATACTGCAACATTTCAGGGGCATTGATGTCTCAACAAAATATCCTATCATTCTTAACCTTTACATTAATGTAACATGATTTTATACTGAGTAAATTTGGATCATATTGTCCGTTTGTCACCAGATGTTGATACAATGTAGGCCTAAGGACAGCAAGTATAGTAATGAAATACTAGTGTAAGTATATTTTTACGAGGTGTTATAGCATAATTTAGGGGAAAATGCCCCCCAAGAAAGATGTTTGAGCCACGAGGGGCCCCTGTGAGCAATACAGCATAAGCAATGTCAACCTTCCCTTGACAACTTCTACGAAGTGATGAAATTCAGGTAGATCACAGCAAGAATTGTAACGGCTCCAGTGGTAGAGTAAGGATAATATTCTATGCAAAACATTGATTAAGGTGTGGTTTGCACCTTGTTGTGTGGGGCAATGCATTATATTAATTGGTTCTTTTATCCTCAGGACAGCCATTTGGTCAATACTGTGAAACTGCAGTAGTTCACATTCTGCCTTCTTTCATTCAAATGAACGTATGCTTTCAGTTTCTTCAAAAAGCAACTCAAGTGTAACATATATAACCTTGGCAGCTCTCAAGCAGCTCCCCTGGTTCACCATTGCTTTCCGAATAAAATATGCTTTTACTGATCTTCAGTTTGCCTTTGAAAGAATTTGTGTCATGTCCCCAGAATAATCCCCAAAGAAGACATTTTTTCAGATGTCACTATTTCACCTTAATCCACATTCCATTTAAAAAAATTCAGAAACCAGGTATGGGTTCACTAGTGCTTTTGGATGATAAATAAAATGACATTTGTGTCATAGACATGGTGACCCCTGGTTCCTTAACAGCCATTCCTCTATCCTCCATTACCCTGGTTAAGCATTTTTTAGCAGTGAATTAGCATTCCTTTGAAAGTACTTTTAAATTTGAAGCTCCGGATTTTCAAAAGATGTGGCAGGACAATCTGTAATAGCGACAGAGGACACCCAATTCCAAAGCCACGGTCAAGTTAAAGAAAAAAGTTCCATCGTCCTTGTCAGTGATTAATGATCTATCTACTGCTTACATGAAGTCATCAGAGGTAAGATATAAATGGAAAACTTTTGGAATGGAAAACATCCATACCTGCTGTGGCAGTATGCTTCAGCATAGAATGCTTGACAGTTTGAGTTTTTAAGTTTGCTGCTTTTGACTACTTGAAAGTGAGCGTGTTGTACGTTAAATATGGAATTAAAAGTGTAGTTGGTGCTTGTTCATAATTATAGAACAAAATGTTAAAGGATCCGTGAGTATGTTATGTTTTGCTTTATGTTGCATTATCCAGAGCACCTTCAGAGCTTTTATGTCTCAAAGCACAGATACATTTATATTTTTTTCTCAAAGGGATAGTGATGTTTAATGATGTTTGAATAGCCAAAATTGTTGAAATGCTCATTCCTCATGATAAAATGTTACTGCAATAGGGTACACTGCAAAATGTACAATAAAATCACCTAGTGTACAAACTGTATGCTACACATCTAAATGCTTTCAATGTTTGTCAAATATACTGTATCATCAAACACCCTTTTCATAATGCTTTTCACAAATAGCTATTCATCCTTTAAATCTGATCTACCACTTAATAAATACACTGAACTACTGTGCATGGTGTCCCCTACTTCTTTGCCAAATATAACATACTGAAAAAATATTATAATAATAGTGAAATTTGTTAGCTAGCTGAATGAATGAATTTATGTCATTTTCTGATGAAGGTATTAATAGGAGAGGTGCAGAAGGTGCTAATTACTGTCGGATGAGTGCAAATGAAGGTGTTGTGTCAGATAGGAAGCAGGAAGAAGCTGATGACTACGTGCTGTTCTTAAATCAGAGTACATGACTCCGTCAGTTCAGATGATGATAATTATGCCAGGTTCCAGAGATGAAAGAAACCTTTTTTTCAAATGGGACACAGTCAATTTGCATGCATCAGTGCGTCCATACATTGGGAAGCTTAAGAATCCAGTCACGATTGGGTTGCATTTTCAAAAGCAATAGCATTCAGTGGGTCAGTGTTATAAAGCTGATAAAATTTCATTCCAGTCAAATTTTGTTTTATTTGTGTAGAGTTTTTTTTACTATAGATATTGTCCCAAAGCAGCTTTAATGCAGTGTTATGTCCTCTAGGGGTAGGACGCACAAAAGTGCCCATCCAGCCTCAGACCAAACAAACAATACAAAAACAACTAAGTAGAGCAGATTGTTTTATTATTCTTAATAGCTCTAAAAATTTACTAACTTCTGGAACAAATGACAGAAAAAAACCAAAACAGGATTTTACAAGCTTCAGGATGACCCCAGGCCAAAACAACAAACAAATCACCTAAAAAAAAGAGATGTCTAACTTTCCCTGAAAAAAAAAAACAAAGAAAATAAAATACAAAGAAACTACCCTGCCTCCTCTTTTCCAAAAACAGAGGCAAAAGTCCCAACAAAAAAAAGGCAGGTCACCCCTAAGAATCCTGCTACTAAACATCATAACTTTACAACAAGAAATTTGGTCTGTGCTGGTGGGCATCCACTGGAGCAGCACATGTCGGCTCAAACAGGAAAAAGAAAGGTGCAGCTCCCCGACTGCCAGACAAAGGGCCCTTTTGAAATTTCCCGCCATCAGATCTAACCAATAGAAACTGCACAACTGGGCGGAGCAACAAGCAGCCAACTCAGCAGAGCAGCCAATCACCACCAAAACACCTGACCTGAAAACAGACCAGAAACAGACCTACAAAACACAGAACGTAACATGCAGAAATGTGGGTCCAGCTCTCTAATAAAGGTCACTGAGGGCTACCAAAGCAGGAAAAAGTTTCTAAGAGCACGAAGTAGAAGAAATTCTCGAAAAACCCCACTTGCACATTTTTCATGAAGATTCAGATGTTCACCAGTGTTTTCTTATTTGGAAACTACACACACTCAACTTTGCGGTTTAAGAACATGTCCTGAATGTGATGTAGACTTTTTCTTAGGACCTTTCTCAAGAACACATTTAAGAAAGACAGTTTCAGAGCAAATCATTCTGAATACTGATGGAGGAGCAATTCAGCCCATATCTTTTAACATGTTTGACCTGTCATCTTTCAGGCGTGCTGTTGAGAAAATAAGTTGTCAGTCCCTCAGTTTAAACCAAACTGAGAGCTTGCCATATTTGTCAGTTCACTTGGTGGTCCATGTGAGCGGTCTGTTCACAATATGACACCACCACATAAGGGGACCTGTGGAATACCCATTTCTAACGATTAACACTAACATATATTTCTGGTAGTGTTATTTAGGTTACCCCATAGAAAATAAATTTTCTTCTAATTTCCTTCATGACTTCTCACTGGGATGTTCTGATAGGAATTGTGGTCGTATCCTATTTCTGGCATTTTATTATGATTTGTTTTCCATATTTTTTGTATTTTTCCAACGGGGGGGTCTTATTTTGAATATATATTATATATTGAATATATTTTGTGGTTGGTTAGTGTAGTGGTTAACACCTTTGCCTTCTATGCTATAGACTGGGGTTCAATCTCCCACCAGGGCAAGCACCCTACACTATACCAATAAGGGTCCTTGGGCAAGACTCCTAACACCACCTTGGCCTGTCTGTGTAAAATGAGCAACTTGTAAGTCGCTCTGGATAAGAGCGTCAGCAAAATGCCATAAATGTAAATGTAAATATAAACCCTGGTTTGGGAACAGGAAAGGGAAGTATGGCAGCCATTTCATGGAGGGTCAAGGTTGGGGAATAATGGCCTGGTGGATCATTGCTGCTCAAGCCCTAACAGACTTTTACCCCTTTTTCTACTCATCTTTGTCCTTGAAGATTGGATCCCCCTCTAACTGTAGAGATAACTCAGGGAACCGGATGAGCTCGTTCCTGTTTTGTTTTGGGGTTTTTTTGCATTGCAGTTCCCTGTTTTTATTTTTGAGTGTATTGAGGACATTGTTTGCTTGGACTATGGTTGTGATTTGATTTTATTATTTTTTTCTTTTTTTGGACTTATTTTTATTGGATTCGATAGAGACAATCTCTGGACTTTATCCCACAATCTATAACTTTATCCCACCTAATGGACTTCTGCAGCAGATCATATATTTAACTGCTTTCCTGCTTTTTTTTTTTTTTAAGCTTTGTTGCTGTTGCTGTTTCTGATGCTGTGTGTTGTCTGTTCTGGGGAAAATGAAGTAAAACTTGTGCAAGCTCTGTGGTATTCTGGTGCTCACGTTTTTTTTCTCACCAAATTAGTGTTGGATTTTATTTGTAACTGCTGAGTTTGGTCAGATTGTTACAACAACACAATGTTTTTGGGGCATTAAAACAGATTTGAGTTGTTGTGAAGCAGCCTAGGTGTGAGTATATCGAGTACTTTACAATGACAATGACAAGTGGACAGATATGGAATTCAGTTTAGGTATGGTCAGTCATTTGAAACAGATGTAGAACATCTCACATATGAAACCAAACAGTAAAATTGTAAATTTTGTAGATGATGTAAGAGGGAAATAATGGGGATCATCCCTATATTCACAGGGTTCCCCAGGCCCTTTATTTTCTCGTTGAAATTTCTAGGAAACACGTTCAAGTGCCCCTGACCCTGTGACCATATCATTTTGGAAACCCTATATTTGGAGGCCCTATATTCCCACGTTCTCATTTTTCCAGTCCTGTGTGCTCTCTTTGAACTATTAATGGAAAATAGCTTTATGTTCCCATGTTGTCTCAATCATATTTCCTCAACATGAAGACAACAGGAAAATCCATCGCTCTGGTATATAAACATTATTTATAATCTGTTATATTCTGTTTATATTATAATCTATTATAATCTGTTTATAAACGTATACATTTTGATATGTTCAGTAAAACTAAGTATTAAAACTCACTTAATTTAATAAGCAATTAAAGGTTTTAAAGTTCATCATTTTATTTGAACTTTGCAACATTAACATTAACATTCAATTTTATTTTTGCATTGCAAAACATTACCGTTTGTGCTAAGAGTGGAATCTTTAAGCGTCCTCAATCCCAACATCTGCCTTTAGTTTCAAAGCCATTTAAACTTGCATGCCATGCCAGCTGGCCGTCACCTTTTCACCAAACTCGAAAACTCACCATCACAAATTCTGCTAATCTGCTACATAGCAAGCTGACTGCTACACAACATGCAACAACACAAAAGAAAGACAGTGCACCACTAAAATCAGACAAAGCAACTATTTGAAAAGTTGATGTATTCTACAACTTCTTCAAGATGATTTGAATTAGCTACAATGTTTGCTTTAGTTTTATTGGTCAAAGAATGTTGGAGATGGAACTGCCGGGTAGAAGGAGAAGAGGTAGACCTCAGAGAAGGCTTATGGATGTAGTGATGGTGGACATAGAGATGGTTGGTGTGAAAGTAGAGGAGGCAGTGGATAGGGCAAGATGGAGGCAGATGATCCGCTGTGGCGCCCCCTAAAGGGAGCAGCCGAAAGAAGAAGAAGTTTGCTTTAGTTAGCTAAATGCTCAGTTAGCTAAATAGCTCACAGCGGCTGGCTTAGCTAAGGCAAAGTTCCTTATTCTTCTCTTTATGACCTTTGGTGACCCTACAATGTAACACTTTACCATGGGAACCTTTCACAGGTTCTCCTTATGTATCCAACTGAGGTACAATGTAACTTTATAAATGGCTTAACAAAGGCACCTGGGAACATAGGTACACTCCCACATAAGAGACTTGGTGTGATGCTTGTAAGCACTTCCAAAATCACCATGTTGCTAAAAAGTATAATGTATTTAAGCAATAGAACACAAGAAGGAATGTGTGATCTCGAAATAACATCATGCCTGTGATGATATTTCATGATAACAAACTCCCTCTTGTGTTTTATTGCTTTTGTACAACTGCTAAATAAACACAGTAAGAAATTAATAAATTGGGCCGTGAACGCGGCGCTTAAGGTTTTAATGTTAGAAATTCCTTCCATCAAATTCTAGTTCCTTAACAAGCAGCTCGTTGCTACATCAGAGTAACAAGCTCCGCCCACTCACTGCACAGCCGGCAGTTCGTTCTCCAGCTCCTTACACTAAATTATGTAACTGTCATCACCACTGAGCAGCTTTTTTGTTGTTTATAGTGTCAGTTTTACAGCTCAGTCTGATTTGGTCAGACTCTGAAGATCAGACGACGGTTTGACGAATGGTATTGGGTTCATTTCTGGCTGATTCAAGGTAATTTAGGTTCTTCTTTCACATCTGCTGACTGAAAAGCTGCTCAGTGGTGAGGACAGTTTGGGAATTTTGTGTAGTCTCATCTTCAGAGTCTGACCAAATTGGCTGTTGGTCAAATATAATCTTCAAATTATCCATTTTCTGTTTCTGGCAAAGTAAGAAGTAAAAACATTCAAATAGCTTGAGCGTCTCCTATCAAAGTCATTACTTAGCAATGGCGTCTCATACAGAGTTTGTGAAAAACCCGTGATGTTTTGGCAAAATATGAGCACGGTTAGAACGCTCTCAACCAATCAGCTGCCATGGCTGGAACTAACTGTTGTATAACGTGCATCAAATGCTCTCAAGAAATCAGCCACCATTTTGTTTCAATGACTTTGAATGATTTGACTGATCAGGCCTCTTGGCAAAGAAGCCAATCACTCCAGTTATGGGTGCTAATGCTAACATTTTGAAAGCAAACATGCCAAACAACATTATGCAAAACATAAAGTGCACTGAGAAATAACACTTCAACTGGACAATGTATGACCAGGTCAGAGACAAGAGATTTTTGGCATTCCTGTTTGGGGCATTCCCAGATTTAAAAACATTCCTTCACCTGAAAAGTCCATTTGAAGCCAGGACCTTCAGGACCTGCAGTAATGTCATGTATGATGAACCTATCAGAAAAATAGTGCTGAGAGCCGCAGGAACTAAGGCACGTGGGGTGTCCTCCGACATCCAATTGAGTAAACAGACCGGATAGATGGGATAAGATTAAGCCAGTCCGACCTCCTGGGAACCGACAGTGCAAACAAACCATCTGTAATCATTAGTCTTTGTGTAATGCCATTCAGCAACAAGAGCATGGAGATGAATCACAAGGGGACAGATGAAGCTGAGCCCCATTTCCCATTTACCTTATCAGGTGAAGCAAAAGACTGGTCTAATTCAGTGGTGGATTTGACACATGTGGTGTTTTGACATATTTTAAAAAAAAAAAGTGACAGCTTCTCTGAACATTTTAGCTTTAACTTAAGTGTAGTGAAGTAATGTCACAGTAGTGGTTGAAATTTCAGTATGCTGATAAAAAAAATGGCCAGAAACCTTTCCTCAGTACTCATGATGAAGGGTTAAATTGGGATTTTGGAAGTGGAGGAGCTCAATTTTTTCCACATATCATTCAATTTATGTGGTAAGATATGAAGATCACAGCACTGATATCATGAAAATGTGATTAAACTAATAGCCTATCTGTTTCTGTCTTAATGGCCTAATTAGGCAATTAATTTACTTGGCTCTTTTCAGTTTGGCATGAAAATGATATGAAAATATTATCTGATTCTTTTTTCACAGCGATGAGAGTCACAACAAAGCCTTTAAACTAGCAGAGTGAATTGTTCCAAATAATGATGGCAACCATCAAGAACCCATTCTGTCCTTTTTTACATGTATGTTTAGAGCAGCTGCCTCCTGTTTTTATGAGACTGATACAGCTTATCCAGAAAACTGCAACATCTTACTGCCAAGGGTTCCATACTATGGAATCAGATTTGGAAAATTCTCAAACTACGACAAAACTCCACCTTCCCACCTAACATCACTGATCAATTAAATTTTGTTCACTCAATGGAGCTGATAAGCAGTAGTAATCTATGAACATTGTTAGCTAGCTACCTAAGTTGCAACACAAATGAATGGTGTAAATCCGTAATGTCCAGGTTGAGATATACTGATCTAGGCTACTTAAAGGTTGAAGAACTAATTTGTTTAGGAACTTAAAACACCTTGGAACAGTAGAGGGTTTCAGTACATATGGTCATGATTCTGAAAATTGTATGAATGTTACATTCTTAAACAGGCAGAGGGAAAAATTTAACAAATTGGAGGTAAGAATATGTAACTGTTTAGAACAGAGGTCTTCAAATCTGGACACTATGCAATTTTGGAATAGGAGAGGTCTTCAAATCTGGACAGTATGTAACTGTTTAGAACAGAGGTCTTCAAATCTGGACAGTATGTAGCTGTTTAGAACAGAGGTCTTCAAATTTGGACAATATGTGCCTGTTTACAGCAGAGGTCTTCAAATCTGGACAATATGTAACTGTTTACAACAAAGGTCTTCAAATCTGGATGACATAACTGTTTAGAGCAGTGGTCTTCAAATCTGTATGATATGTAACTGTTTAGAGCAGTGGTCTTCAAATCCAGGCCTCAAATCTTTCCTGTCCTGGATTCTGTAATCTCTGTTAATTAATTGATCTGTTGTTTTAACTGGCCACTGGCCACATTATGTTAGTTGTGTATTACCACAAGGGGTGAGGTTCAAGTCCCAACATATTATACAGAGGACAGACAGAGACTATGCTGGAAATTCTATATGAGTCATTGAATTACTCCATGTGCTAAACAATACTGCTTGTAGGTTTGAGTGTTTAATGTGATGTAGACCTGTTCCTTGAATGATCATAAAAGAAAGTGCCATTATGAGAGTTGTGAAGAAGTTTCTGTTACCACAAGGGGTCTGGATCAAATCCCAACATGGTATACAAAGAATAGGAATATGCCTGAAACCTCAAATTCATCACTAAATTCATTCATATGCCAAATTTTGGGTTTTGTAATGCTGTGTAGATATGTTCCTTGAATGATCTTGACAGAAAGTGTCATGTAAGTTGAAGTCTCTAGTATCACAAGTTATAAGGAACAAATCCCAACATGGTAGACGGAGGATATAGGACTATGCCTGAAACCTCTTATTTATCATTGAATCTATCCAGATGCTAAAGTTTGTGTTTTTACTGCTATGTAGACCTGTTCCTTTACCTGTTTTTTGAATGATCAAGCATTATGTAAGTTGTGAAGTAGTCTTCACTATCACAAGGTGTGAGGTTCAAATCCCAACATGGTATACAAAGAATATAAAACTATGCCTGAAACATCTGATCTATCATTAAATCCATCCATTTGCTAAAGTTTGCATTTTTTTCTGCTATGTAGAACTGTTCCCTGAATGATTTAAAAAGAAAATGTCAGTATAAAAGGTGTGAAGTAGTGTCTATTACCACAAGGTGTGAGGTTCAAATCCCAACATGTCATACAGAGGATATAAGACTATGGTTGAAAGCCCTAATTTACCATTGATTCCATCCACATGCTAAAGTTTGTGTTTTTTACTATTTAGACCTGTTCCTTGAATGAACTTAAAAGAAAGTGTTAGTCTTGGTACAAGATCAATGGGTACAATATCAAAATTAATCATAATCAAACATAAACGGAGCAAAACGGTCTTCTCCACCAGCAACTTTTAGGTGTTTCTTTTCATCGTCTCATGATGAGCCAATACTCTCTCCAATTTAAATTTAAATGCACTATTCTGTGCAGCACGAGGAAGTCTTTTACAGTTCGCCGTGTTGCAAGAAAGCCTAGCAATTAAGGCACCTGCTTGGTCACAGTGCAGTAATTTCCTTCACTCATTCTGGGTGATTGAAAGACGTCATGTGGGTTTTGTGAGAAGTGCATTCCTCGCATCATTCGGCAGGCAAATCCAAGACCACCAGACGAGACATAGATGAGAAGATGAAAAAGAGCTGTCATGCCCCGCAAATCCTATTTCCTCAGTGGCTGTGATAACAGTAATAATATAAACACGCTTTGACAGGTTTTTTTTTTCTTTTTCTCTTTTTTTCCTGCTTTTCAATCGGCAGTCATAAAAGTCGTCCGCTGTGGATTTCAGAACAGAGCCATTAAGGGGACGGTTTTGTTTAATTCAGACATCGGGCAAATCGCCGGCCGTATTCACACGGTCCAGTGAGCAAACCCAATCATCTTGACACCATTAATTTAGCTCCTCACGGCGTAACGCGGTCATTGTCCGTTTCGTGCTGACAGCCCGAGAGCGATACGAGGTTCAATACATGAAGAATGAGGAGTGCGTAGGGAGGGCAAAAATTAACACATTTCATGGCCTCCGGGTCAGTTAATATCAGGGCCCTCTATTGAACTGCTCCAAGGCATTGTGCTCTGACCAAAAGAGCTATACAAGATGAACATAGGTCCATTTATTTTTGCTTCATCTCTGAATAGATGTAGTGTGATGAAGGAACTGCTACATTTTAATGTTCCTCAGAGTCAGAGTGAGCTCAAGGCTGATGGTTGGTATGCATGGATATTTTGTTTATACAATTAATATTAATAACAATGACTGGGTTCAAATTGAACTTCATTACATTTGTTTATGTATGAAGGACACTAAGCCTATTCAATGGTCAGAACACTGCCACAATATAAGGAAAACCTAAGGCCAGTGACTCACAATCTAGCCTATATAACAGGGTTATTCAATGCAACAATGTACCCCGTCTAAATTAAGTGTGATCTAAGAGAGCTCTTGGGATGACCTTGAGTTTACAGCCTGTTAAAAGCCAGCTCTGCTGTTCCACTAGCATGGACAGTAGCCAACGAGACCAGCTGGTCAAATTTGCGAGAGTAACCACCCAATTATACTGGGCTTTTTCTGATTAAAGCTCATTCCAAAGCACTCATTACAATTAGTTACATGACAAAGAAATCAAGTATAGATGTGTAGGGGCAAAATAACCATGCAAGACCTGATAGACCACCGAAACAAGCCGTCATCTTTGAGATAGAGGAGAAAATCAGGAAATGAAGCTCAATGCTTGCTTCAGATCTGAAAAATTACACAGTCCATCCTGTCCATCCTTCCACAGTGAGAAGATAATTCAACACTATGGGTCTAAAAGGATGTGTAGCTGTTCAAGAAGCCCTCGCTGAGAAAGGAAACATACAAACAAGGAAACAAAGACCACCCAAGAGTCCAGACCTCAACACCACTGAATGTGTTTATACGGAGAGAAGCAGGATATGCAAAACTAACTTCTAAGACTGAACTTTGGAGGTGTGGCTGCAGATTTCTTTGAGAAACTGAAAGTGAGTCTTCTGAAAAGAATAGAAGCTGTAAAAAAGCTAAAGAGTGGACACAGTAAATACTGAAGCATCTGATATACTTTCTGTTAAATATACTGTACAGTGCAAAAGCCTTAGGCACCCAGGCACATTATTTAAAAGCATTATACATAGAGAAAAAAAACTTCTTGTTTTCAGACAAGTTTAGTTCACCTTTGTATCACCTTAAATTCCAATACAAGCACAGTTGGTTTAAAGTAATAACGTATTGATTTACCAAACCAGGTATAGAATAATAGCTATCAATACTGGATTTTCCTTGAGGAGAAGTTTAGAAATAGCTAAGCAAACACATTAACATTCATGCTTTTATGCACTCCCCTTAAACCATAAAACTGCGGAATATTCTCAGGATAAGGCTGTCAAAAGCAGGGCTGATAAAACGTGTAGAGTTCCTTTCCTTACAAGTCAGAGTTTCAGCCTAAATGGTTGAATGGCATTGTTTGTTCTATATTGTTACTGATTTGATGATTTGATGTGCTTTTTTCTTTCTTTTTTGTAGCCATTCTGTCTGCAGCTACAGATGATTGGATGATTGGCAGTTGTAGTGTCTTAGTTGCTGCCATTGGCTGATAGATTGGGAGGAAGGGGGTGGAGGGGGGGGTGGAGGAGGGGTGTAATAACACTCACATCAAACCCAAAGATTTTCCCAAAGGCAAAATCTTACTTTCTTATCATACGCCACAGCCTGGCTGTCCGTTCTCCATTGTTCAGCCCACTGATGTTTCCTCTCTATGCTTCAGATTGGGTTTGCGTTCCGTGCTGCAGTTCGAAGAAAGCGAGTACATTTCTGCCTGTTCTGACTGGTCCCAGCTAGATTGGACCCATGCCAGCCCACATGGTTTGGACAACTCAGTTGTTTGGAGATCCAATCTTTGCTTAATTTATTTTGAGCAGCAACCCTCGTTTTTGGCGTCAGCACAAACAAATTCGAAGAGGCCAGGATCGGGCTGGCTGTATGAAGCAATCGGCAGATATGAAATTCAATTTAGGCATGAGTGTTCGTTCGGAACAGATGTTCTTTTCAGTCCATACTGTTTCCCTTCGTGAAATCACTTGGCGGACTCGATGCCCCCTGGCTTTCCGAAGACTGTATGCAAAGATCCAAGTGAACTGAAACTGTGATTTGTTTAGACTGGTGAAATAATGCCCTAGACATGGTGTTTATATGCACTACATGCACAATATACACTCTACATGTGCACAATATACTCAAAAAAAAGGTGACACGAAGGGCAATAGAACACGGGTCATAAAATAGATTTGACCTGGGGCCAAATTCTCATGGAACAAATATTATTTTGGCCAGACCCCTGCATCTATAACCAAACTGTGTAATAAATAGCTATTAATAATAGTGGCTATTGAGGATACCTCTTTAATGCTATCTCATGAAAAAAATAACTTGTAACTTGCCACAAAATGTTTGCACTGCAACACCACTGCTAAGCTCATCACATGCCCACTGGTGAGAAGACTGTTCAGTTCAATTAATTTGCAAAAGATTTTAGTAACACTGTGATTAATAACTGATCATATTGGTTTATCAGTCTACTCAGGCTTTAGAAGAGCTCAGTAACACAGATTAATGACTGATCATCGCATTGATTTATCAGTCTACTCAGGCTTTAGCAGAGCTCAGTAACTCAGATTAATAACTGATCATCACATTGATTTATCAGTCTACTCAGGCTTTAGCAGAGTTCAGTAACACTGTGATTAATAACTGATCATATTGGTTTATCAGTCTACTCAGGCTTTAGAAGAGCTCAGTAACTCAGATTAATAACTGATCATCACATTGATTTATCAGTCTACTCAGGCTTTAGCAGAGCTCAGTAACACAGATTAATAACTGATCATCACATTGATTTATCAGTCTACTCAGGCTTTAGCAGAGCCCAGTAACGCTGAGATTAATAACTGATTATCTCACTTATTTATTAGCCTCTGCAAGATTTAGCAGGAATTTAAGTGTTTGTAAAGAAGCTGTCTAAAGAAGTTGAGTTCTGTAGAGGATGTCTTTACATGCATTGATTTTAAAATAGTTTATAAACATGCACTGATGATGTTTCTTTTATTGGTATACATATTCAAGCCTTATACCACAAAAGGTAAATAGTATTGTGAAAACATTTACTTGGTACCTTCTTTAAACCTAACTTGGACACAATACAGATACTTAATTTTCCTACACTGAATACATATTCCAAATACTTGCATTCCATTAGATCTCAACTCCAATGCCATCATATGACTTCTGCCTTAACATGTTTGTCAATGTTGTGTAGCAGGGGTTCAAGTAAAGTGTAAAAAATATTTCTACCTGCACTGAATTTTTAGATATTGAACCTAAAGTGCTAAAGCTGATGGAATTGAACAGAAAGTCTGAGCTCTTTCCCAGTGGATTGGAATTAATTAAAAAGAACATGTCAGATGACTGTGTATTTATGCATGCTGATCCCATCCCCTGGTTATTGGCTGTATCCTCAGCCTCAGCATTTCTGCAGATGACAGATCTGCCAGGTGGCATTCTATCCTCTGGACAGACTCATTTCTGCTGATCCATTTTTCATTGACCTTACATACCTAATAATACGCTCACTGACTCGGAGTTTAACATCTATATTTGAATAATAACATTAATATCTTGCCCCATAAAATGTTCTGCCAAGATGGCAGATGTTAACCAGATGAAAAGTCCTTTATACCAGATGATGACACATCACTAACAGTCCATAAACTCATTTTGTATGTGAACTATGTGAACTAGGTCTCTACTTGCAATCAACCCTTAATCAATGGCACAAAGTAAAAGTAGAATACACAAGCAATTATTAAGTTGACTTGAAAAAACTTTATTCTCTTCTTATTGTTATGATTGTTATGCTAGCCCTTTTTCGTATCATTTGCATAGGTCACAATTTTTGAGCTAGAACCACAAAAACAATGGCCTCACAACACCTTAGCACCTGCTGGTCAACAGCTTAGCAATCCTCTGGGATTCCATAGGAATGACTTTGTCAAGCCAATGTTATGTTTATTCATAAACCTTCCCCTTTTACTTACTATAATCTTTGCAGTTGTGGTTCACAGCAAGGGAAACTTCCCTGGCCTACATTCAAAACAACCCAAGTCTTATAATTTACGACTTAGTAGTCCGGTGTACAAGCATTGCTGTTATGTAAAACACCCTCTTGTGATCCCCTGACTCTGAATGATAGACAGTGCTGACAGTAATGCTGAATGAATGTAACTGCAAGTGCATTTACCAAGTCCAGAGGATGGTGTCTTTCCAGATGTCCTGAAATCTTCTATCTACCTGCTTGCCTTCTTATCTACTAACATTTAAAACAAGGTTTCTGCTCATTATCAGCTGATTATTTGAGTATTATCTGTCAGTCAGTACAACAAGGAATGTATTTACTTAGTCTGAAAACTGCTATTATCAGGTCTCTGTTGAAGAAAGAAAATCTGGACTCATTCATGTTTAATATTTACAGACCAATCTCTACCATTCAATTTCTTGCCAAAAGATTATGGATCCTGGCTGCCTTTGTTTTTCAAGATTTCAGTGCTGTCTTTGATATAATTTTTAGTTTACTGCCTTTTGGCCTTTCTGACTCATTCTTAAACTGTTTCAGATTTTACTTAAGTGGCTGTGAATACTACTGAAGATATCAATATATTGCGGAGTACCTCAAGGCTCAGCTCTCGGACCTTTATCTTTTAGCCTATGTTGTAGCTGTTATAACAAAATATTGTGTCTCCAAAATCAAAAGTTCATTGAGGAAGCGAAAACAAAACTTTTCTAACTTAATTGATCATTAATGAAATGCAATTTCTTCCAAGTTTGGAGAACTTGCACAATGTGCATTTGTCATGAAATGTAAAAGACAGGTGGCATTTTCAAGAAAGCAAAAAGAAAGAAAGAAAGAAAGAAAGAGTTACAAGGTTGGGATATGACAATGAAAACATGCTTGCACTAGCTGGGATAATTAACAAACGTAACATTTGCTCTCATCAGTATGCAAAGAGGATGCAAATATGTCTGTCTTCTGTAAGTGATGCTCATAGATTTATTAACTCCCTGTTTGACTGCATAGATAGCATTCATTTATGAACGTCTCATGGTTTTCTTCAATCACACAAAGAAAGAACACTATGTTCTGAAGCACTGAGAAAATATATGCAGGCCTATTTCTTGGTCTATGTAGGCCAAAAACGGCATCTAGAATCTAATACTTATTTCTGACAGTGATCTCCGTTTCAAGAACCACCACAGCATTGTCTGCAAAATGGCATGCTATCATTTCTGTAATATCTCTAAGGCCTGTGACATTCTCTCCACTGCTGACACAGAGAAATACGCACCTTTGTGTTCACCAGACTGGATTACTGTAACATTTTATCTGCCCTACCAAAGGCATTACAAAGTTATTACAGAGTCATTACAAAGTTTTCAGCTTGAATCCTGACATGCACCAAAAAGAAGGGTTGATACTGTGCATTTTAATCCCTTCATTGGTTACTTGTATGTTTTAGAAATAATTTTAATTTATTATTTCTCAATCTCTTTTTTTAGCTTTGAAAATGTGCTATCTAGATCACTCGGATCACTCAGATCACTCAGTTCACAAACAGTAGCATGTCAGTCATCCCTGAAATCTGAAGGGCTTTTTTGCTCTTTTATCACTAAATAATTTGGTAATTCCACCCCACACCTCCCTCCAGTATAAACTACTGTAAACTACATTAAATAAAATATACTCTGTTTCACCTGCTCCTTATTTTGACATTACAAGTACACTGGAAAATATTTAATTCACTTTAAGATTAAGATAACATGACCCTTATTAGTCCCACAACAGGGAAGTTTCACCTACACATTCAATCCATCGGTGAGCACACTTGCCCAGAGCGGTGGGCAGCCCTATCCACAGTGCCTGGGGAGCAGTCGGGAGTTAGGTGTCTTGTGCAAGAACACCTCAGTCACGCACTGTCAGCACTGGGTATCGAACCAGCAACCTTCTGGTCACAGGACCGGTTCCCTAATCTAATAATAATAATAAGTTTAGTTACTGTTTAATAATATATTTTAGTGCTGCCAGTTAGTTGATTAGACGTTATGGGCTTTATCAATTGAATACCATCTATTGGCCTGATAGGGCTTAATGAGGCATAATGCTGTATAGATAAAATGTTATGCAAAAAGATTATGATGTTGAATACATAAATAATAGTCTTTTGCTTAATAAAATGGTAATATGTAGTCAATTATTTATCGATTACTGGCTCATTAAGGCTTAATAAGTGCATAACAAACAACTCGATGTCCCCCTCTGCTGACATGTTAACACTAGTTTATGCTTTATGGATGATGTAAACAACTGGTCTCAAAATAACTTTGAGAACAGGAAAATATAGTTAGCATAGTTAGCCTAGCTGCGCTGTTTCAAAGTCCTCGGTCATGTCCTTGGCACATTGTGCTTCGTAGTAACAACATAAAATAGCATACAACAGTAAGACAATACTGAGTTGCCATTTCTTTGTGTTCTCCTTCCTTGCACTTACATTCATTGGCCATTTTCTCCACACCCTTAAAAGTGGATGCTGGTAAATGTTTATTTCCCATTACATTTTAGTGTTTAGCTTAGCATCCTACTGGGAATTTTAGTCAGCCATTGGTAGGTGGGTCACACACTTAAAAAAGATGGTTCTTCAAGGGTTCTTCAGTAAAGAAAATGATTCTTGTTACGGTGTTTTGTGCGTGTTCTTTCTTTCTTTTTGTCCTTCCATTCCCTTCCTGGAATCCAGGTGGAGCTGTGCCCTGGTTTGGCTGCTGTGGGCGGAGCCATTCCCCCAGAGAAGGTTAAAGGAGGAGTGACCCAGGAAGCGTGAGGGAGTGAGGGAACAGGGTGCCTTGGCATGTTGGCCTTCAAGCATTGTGTGTGTGTGTGTGTGTGTGTGTGTTTGTTGGAACCTTTGGAGGAACTGTGTAAACTGTGTGTGTACACTAGCTGGTTGTTCTTTATGAGTTCACTTTGTAGCTTGACTTTTATGTGTATATGTGTTCCTTTTGGTTATCTCTTTTGTCTTTTTTGTATAACACACCGATGGCTGGAAGGGGGGTAAGTGCCAGTGTTGTTGTTCTCCTCTTTTCTCCTGGTTTTGGCTTAGTTAGGGAGCTAGGCTGGATCCCTGTCTTTTGTTGATTATTTGCTTTGTTAGGTTAGTTGTTTGGGTTGGAGTTAGTTTTGGGTTTTGTTTGTTGTGTTGGCCTTGCTTATCCCCTGGAGAAATGGCCTGTGGTGTACATCTGTGTACAAAAATACACTTACATGACACCATGTGTGGTTTTCTGTGGTTCTTATTGTCTTAGTCAAACACCCACCTCCACCTCATCGCCTAGACTGGCTTGTAACATATGGGGGCTCGTCCTTTTTCTTTTTGTGCTTTGTCTGTCTTTTTTTGTGTGGGGGGGGTGTTTGGTGGTCTTTTTGGGTTGTTATGAAGTTTCATTTGGATAAGTTTGTGTTGTCTCCCTCCGTGGAAGGTTTGGTCCAGTGTAGAAAGGCTGATTTGCTGATGGTAGCAGAGTTTTATAACGTGCCTGTCTCACGCTCTGCTAGGAAAGCGGAGATTAGAGATGTTTTGCTTGCGACACTGCGTGAAGACGGTAGGTTGCCAGTGTCTCCTGATTCGAGGTCCCCTACAAGAGCGCAGTCTGCTGTGTCGGTTGGGGTAGAGGGTGCCGATGATGCAAAAGGTGAAATGGGAGTCTTGTCACTGGCGGAGGCCGGTGGACAGACGCCCAGACCGTCACCGGGCGTAGACCCTGTCACTACTCCCCCTGGGCCAAGCTCTCTGGCGGAGTTGGGTTCTTGGGTAAATTCTCGGGTCCATATGAAATTTACAAAAAGCTAAGTGATGTTAATTATGTGATTTCCACACCAGACCATAAGCGTAAACGCCGTGTGTGTCATGTTAATATGTTAAAACCATATGTGCGTCGTGACAACCCAAGTGATGTGTCTGACAGTAAGCCTGTCTTAGTCTTAGACACAGTGGTGTCTGAGACGGGTAGTGCAGATGAAGGTGATGGCTTAATGCCACACTTGCTTTCAGTTTTGTCTGCTCGACTTCAGAACTCTGAATTGTTGCCGCAGCTTGATTCGGTTTTACAACATCTGTCTAAAGATGCTAGTGATGACCTAAAGGCGTTGATTTGGTCTTACCCAACCCTTTTTATAGATGTCCCTAGGCAAACACACTTGTTGGAGCATGACATAGAAGTTGGTAACAGCAGTCCGGTGAAACAAAACTACTACCGTGTTAATCCGTTAAACGTGCTCTTATGCAGTCCGAGGTTGACTACTTAGTTAAGCACGAGTTAGCAGTCCCTAGCTCAAGCCCATGGAGTTCTCCGTGTATTCTGGTCCCAAAGCCTGATGGAACATTTCGTTTCTGTACGGATTACAGAAAGGTGAATGCGGTTACTGTCCCTGATTCTTTTCCTTTGCCTCGAATCGAGGATTGTGTGGTTTGTGTGGGAAATGCAAAATACGTGACTAAATTAGACCTACGTAAAGGATACTGGCAGATTCCTTTAACAGAACGTGCTTCTCTGATTTCTGCCTTTGTGACCCCGGATTCCTTTATGCAATACTCGGTAATGGCCTTCGGAATGCGTAATGCACCCGCAACATTAGAGAGATTGATGTCCTGTGTCCTCCAGGGTCTGCCAAATTGTACTGCATATTTGGATGATGTTGTGGTGCATTCATCCACCTGGGATGAGCATATGGAGATGTTAAAAGCTGTCTTCGAAAGGTTAGATCAGGCCTCGCTGACCTTAAATCTTGCAAAGTGTGACTTCGGAAAGGCTACTGTTCTCTACTTGGGCCGAGAGGTAGGTCAGGGTAGGGTGCGGACCCCTACAGACAAAGTAAAAGCTATCCTGGACTACCCTGTACCATGTACCAGGCGCGAACTGCGCAGATTTCTAGGTATGGCTGGTTACTATCGTGCTTATTGCAAAAACTTTTCTGTCATTGTCCTCCCTTTGACTGATCTGCTTCATGCTAATGTAGAGGACAGGTGGTCCGACGACTGCCAGAAAGCCTTCGAAGGACTCAAAAGCGTATTGTGTAGTGCTCCTGTGTTGGCTGCTCCTAATTTTTCTTACCCATTTAAGCTAGATGTGGATGCTTGTGATTCCGGAGCAGGTGCAGTATTACTCCAAGAGGATAGTCAAGGAGTTGACCATCCGGTGTGTTTTTATTCAAAAAAGTTCAACCAATACCAGCGGCACTACAGTACTATTGAAAAGGAAACCCTGGCATTGCTCCTGGCCCTTCAGCATTTTGAAGTTTATTTGAATTCTCATACCTCACCTACCATTGTGTACACAGACCATAATCCGTTGGTTTTTCTATCCCGTATGCGCAATAAAAATCAACGCTTGATGCGCTGGTCATTATTGGTGCAACCTTTTCATATTGTCATTCAACACAAAAAGGGCTCAGATAACATTATTGCCGATGCCTTGTCTAGGTCACTGGCTCCCTAATTTTTTTTGGTGGGGGGGTGTTACGGTGTTTTGTGCGTGTTCTTTCTTTCTTTTTGTCCTTCTATTCCCTTCCTGGAATCCAGGTGGAGCTGTGCCCTGGTTTGGCTGCTGTGGGCGGAGCCATTCCCCCAGAGAAGGTTAAAGGAGGAGTGACCCAGGAAGCGTGAGAGAAGGGAGTGAGGGAACAGGGTGCCTTGGCATGTTGGCCTTCAAGCATTGTGTATGTGTGTGTGTGTGTGTTTGTTGGAACCTTTGGAGGAACTGTGTAAACTGTGTGTGTACACTAGCTGGTTGTTCTTTATGAGTTCACTTTGTAGCTTGACTTTTATGTGTATATGTGTTCCAGTGTTGCCAGTGTTGTTTGTGAAAAAAGTGTTGTGAAAAAAGTCCTCTTTTTTCCTGGTTTTGGCTTAGTTAGGGAGCTAGGCTGGATCCCTGTCTTTTGTTGATTATTTGCTTTGTTAGGTTAGTTGTTTGGGTTGGAGTTAGTTTTGGGTTTTGTTTGTTGTGTTGGCCTTGCTTATCCCCTGGAGAAATGGCCTGTGGTGTACATCTGTGTACAAAAATACACTTACATGACTCCATGTGTGGTTTTCTGTGGTTCTTATTGTCTTAGTCAAACACCCACCTCCACCTCATCGCCTAGACTGGCTTGTAACATTTCTTTATAGAACTATGATCACTTGAACAGCCCTTTGCTTGATTTAAGCATTCTTACACATCAGAAAAGCATTCTTTAGATCAATGGAGAACGTGACTGTAGAGCTCAGTGGTTGGTTAGTGTAGTGGTTAACACCTATGCCTTCTATGCTGTAGACTGGGTTTCAATCCTTTGGGCAAGACTCCTAACACCGCCTTGGCCTACCTATGTAAAATGATCAAATTGTAAGTCGCTCTGGATAAGATGGTCTGCCAAATGCCATAAATGTAAAATAATTCTATATACAACCTTTGGGGAAAATGTTCTATATAGCATTATAAACGGTTATTCTATCATTACAATGCCAAGCTTGGTACAATAGAAGAACCCTTTTTGCTGTCTTACTGAGTTATGCTATTTTATATTGTTCAAAAAGCACAGAAGAAACATTTAATGATGCAAAGAGCCATTTGAGCATGCAGATTGTTCTGTCAGTGTTCAGAGCTCATTATTGAACCATTGTCTTTTCTAAATAACCCTTGAATAACCATCTTTTTAAGAGTGTGGCCCTCCTAATATTGGCCATTTTATCTGGACTCAAAAAAGTTGGTTCTTCAATGGTTCTTTAGTAAAAAATGGTTCTACATAGAGCTATGAACATTCAAACAACCCTTTGGATGATTAAATTGTTCACTGCATTAAAAGCCTAATCAACATCACTGGAGAATGTGTTGCAAATGGTTCTGTATAGCACCAAAAAGGGTTCTTCTTCTGTTACAATGCCAAGCTTGTTACCATAGAAGAATATACATACAACACATTCTCTACCAATCTGAAGAACCACTTCATGATGTGAAGTACAACTTTTAAGCTTGCAAATGAATGGCTCTTTTCAGAACAATTGTCTTTTCTAAAGAACCTTGAAGAACCATCTTTGGTGTGTGGCCCACCGACCAATGGCTGACTAATATACCAAGTAGGTTGTTAAGCTAAACGCTGAAATGTAATATGAAATAAACATTTTCCAGCGTCCAGTGTCGACTATTCTCGTTACGGAAATGCCTCTAGTACAGCTAGTCGCTTTACCGGCTTTGCATCACGTGAGAATATGATTCATTCTGTAATCAGTGCCCTATAGTGATCAGGAGGAATGACATAGAGGCCCTATGTGCTTCTAAAGATTCTCAAACACATATAAGTCTGTTTAGGCACTTTTCAAGTGATTGTATTTGAGTGTGACAGTTTCAGACAAGTTGGCCTTTAGCCTTTACAATTCATATTTCTAATCTCCATGGTAAGAATAAGTGCAGGCTATCATCACAGCTTTTGAATCCATATGCAAGTCACAGCTCTGTTTCTGTATAAGCACTCTCTCTAATTTCTAATTGATCCAAATTGTTATGTGAGTCCTTCTGCTTCTCTGAACTGTTGAAATTGTGCAGAGGCGCGGCTATTTTATAATATGCACAGCAGGCCACGTTCCAGGGATATTAAAAAATTTGCAAACATTTAATTGTGTCAATTTAAATGAAAGCAGTAATTAAATTTTGACTGCTGAAATGACTAAACTAGATGTAAATAATATGTGTTGTGATGCGGAGAGTAGCCTGTAGTTAAGCTCAAGAGCAAGCGGAAAGCAGAAAAACAAAAAAAAATCACAAAATTGCCATGTTGGACACACCCACTGGGACAAGTGTGATATGAATGTATTGGTATGTATGACTTTGCTGCCCAGAAAGAGACTGCACACTTTATCCCTTTATTGATTTCTTATTTGTCTGTTCTCAAAGTTGCACATCTGCAGGAAGAATAATATATCTTTGTTCATAGCTGACATCTTTATGCATTTGTTCTCCAGGAGTTTAATGCACAGCTCATAGAAGAGGATTTTAAAACTGCCAGACTGAGGCCTCATAGATCTCGCATATAACTTCAGACTTGTGCATGATTCTCAGGCATGAATGGCTGAACCTTGAACAACAGGAGAACTTTATGCCGGTAACCGTGTTACATAACACTGGCATAAAAATGCCATAAACATATGAAGATAATGTCCAGTAATATAACAGCTTCATGTCATCAGTAATGTTAATTTTCAAAAATAGATGTCATAATGTTTGAAGTCACGTATCTTGTGCATAATAATAATAATAATAATAATAATAATAATAATAATAATAATAATAATAAAATGCGACAGAATGAGGCAGATGCTCGCAGAAAAAGATGAATGAGAGGCTTTACTAGTGCAAACACAATCTACAATCGTAGTCAGGTCACAGACAATGGTCAAATCCAGAAAAGAAAATACACACAAAAACAAACATAACCAGACGAAATGTCCAAAAGGGATCAGGTAAAAGGCAGGTCAAAAAACAAGGCAGAACAGGAATAAACAGTCAGGAATAACATTTAGTAGCTCTGTGAAAAGAAGCAATACCTCGCAATGAGAAAAGCTGATCAGTACTCTGGAGAACTGGAGCACTGATGAGAGTGTGAGACTGAGGCTGGAGTCACGTGATCTCCCAGGGGATTCTGGGAGATTGAGTCCATAGATAGTTCTGAGCCGAAGGGAGTCGTGACAGTAACACCCCCCACAAAGAGTCCGGGATTGCCTTGAAAAGAGACCAGCCAGGACCACCACAACACCCACATCCAGAGACCCTAATAGGAGCAGGACTCTAGCTGCCGTAGCACTGGACAAATGTGGTCTGCAGAGGGTGACCCCACAGGTGGACCAGATCAGAGGGCACTTTCCATGGATGGCCCCTAGGTCGAGGAGCAGATTTCTCTGGGTGATGGCTGTGAAAGTCTGCTATCAAACCGGGATCTAGTATATCCCATGCAGGTACCAAACACTGCCCCTCAGAGCCATATCACTCCCAATCCTCAAGGTACTGGAGTACACCTCCATGTCTCCGGGAGTCCAGCAACCTATAGACAGCGAATGCGGGTGCTCTGTCTATCTCCTCCGGATGGGGTGGTGACACATGCGGCATAGCCTCGTCCAAGGGTCCTGAAACAGGTTTTAGTAAAGAAACGTAAAGAATGTGAGACCCTGAAACTGGGGGCAAATCCCATTTATAAGTCACTTTGTTAAGTTTTTGAAGTATTTTGAAAGGACCCTTGAATTTAGAGAGCAACTTTCTACTTCCTTCAGAAGCTCTGAAATCCCTGGTAGACAGCCACTCTATGTCCAGGATGATTAGATGGAGGGTTCTCCTCTATGGCAGTCAGGTTTCTCTTTATTTTTCTTAGTACTTCCTCAATTCACTGGTGGGTTTCCTCCCAAACGCTTTTGCTTCTCTGCATACAGGCATCAACAGCTGGGGCATTAGTGATGTCCATGGTGCCAGTGGAGGCTGGTAACCCAGGATACACTAAAAAGGGGAAAGACCTGTAGCAGAACTTATCAATGAGTTTTGCACCATTTCTGCCCATAAAAGAAACTTAAACCATTCTGAGGAGTTGTTTAAGCAAAAGAGGAATTTTCCCAGTTTTGGTTCATTCGCTCACATTCAATTGTCCATTCAATTGTGGGTGATTAGCAAATGGGATAAATCGGACACTTAGCCCTTTGTACAGGTAAAGTCTTAGGCGTCTTGCATTGAGAGCAAATGTTACATGAAGCAACAAATGAATGAACATCATGCTTCATGGTCTCTCACCAGTAGATATTGGCTAATAATTGCTGTGTACGGGTTTCTCCCAGATGACCAGATGAGAAGAGTGGGCCAAGGTTATTAACCTATCACGAAACTGTGATGGTACATAAAGTTTACCAGGGGTGCAATGACTAGGGACTTAGAACAGGTCTGAGTAAATTTCCCTCTCTTCATCTCTTTCCCATTGAATGGCAGATACAGTCACTGTGGGAAGCAAGATTGGTTCAGGATCAGAAGGTGTAGAGTTGGACGATTGGGGTATATGTGAGAAAGCATCTGTTTTGGTGTTCTTTGAGCCGGGAAAGTATGTAATGTTGAAATTGAACCTAGCAAAGAATAGGGACCAACGAGCTTGACTGGCATTTAGCGTTACGTAGGTATTCTAGATTTTTATGGTCAGTGAGTACAAGGAACAAATGCTTAGCTCCCTCTAACCAATGACACTTCTCCTCCAATGCAAACGTAACTGCCAACAGTTCATGATCGCCAATACCATTGTTTTGTTCAGTGGGTGTCAACTTGTGAAAGTAGAAAGCTATCGGATGGAGATTTAGAGGGTTACCGAAACCTTGTGATAGGACATCAACACCCATTTCTGAGGCATCCACCTCCACAACAAAAGGCTTCAAGGGATCAGGATATTTGAGGATAGGGGCAGTAGAAAATGATTCTTTGAGTTTTTGAAAAGCCTTCTCAGCTGGTTTAGTCTATTGAGACTTCTTAGGATTGCCTTTGAGTAGAGCAGTTAGAGGGGCAGCAATGCTACTCAAGCCTTGAATGAAATGGTGATAGAAATTAGCAAAACCTAGGAATTGTTGGAGCTCTAACTGATGGTGTGGGCCAATTTAACATTGCATCAACTTTATCGTCCATCACGACCCCACTGGGGCTAATGATATAACCCAGGAATAAAATGGATTGCATGTGGAATTAGCATTTTTCTCCTTTAATGTAGAAATTATTTTCTAGGAGTTTCTGAAGGACTGCCCGAACGTGACTGATGTGGGACTCAAGGTCTGGTGAGTACACAAGAACGTCGTCTATATAGGCTATTGCAAATTTACCCAACATCTCTCTGAGGACGTCATTGATAAATGCTTACAAGACAGAGGGGGCGATAGAGAGCCCAAAAGGCATCACAAGATACTCATAGTGCCCCCTGGTGGTCACAACAGCTGTTTTCCATTTATGTCCTTCTTTGACACGAATGATGTAAGCACTTCTCAAGTCCAGTTTAGTAAAATATGAGGTTCCATTTAATTGTTCTAGAGCTGAGGGAACTCATGGAAGTGGGTAAGGACATGTCTTAGTGATTTGATTCAGACCTCTGTAATCTATGCAGGGACAAAACCTCCATCCTTCTTTTTAACAAAGAAGCAAAGAAGCATGAGGCAACTGGGCACATTGATGGTCAGATAAAACCCTGATCAAGAGCTTCTTGGATATAAGTATCCATGGCCAGTTCCTCCTTTTGAATAAGGGCATATACACATAAGTTGGGGAGTACAGGGTTCTCTACAAGATCAATGGTACAGTCACATGGTCTGTGTGGGGGTAGTTTTGTGGCATTGCCTTTGCTAAACACCTGGTTGAGGTCCATGTATTCAAGAGGAATGGTTACATTATTGTCAGTCTGGGGGATTTCTATGGATGTAGAACTGACAGACAGTGTGGATGGAGATACTAATTTCAGGTGGCAGAATTCAGACCATTTCTGAATTTCTCGTTCTGACCCGGAGATAGTGGGGGTTATGTTTTCCTAACCAGGGTAAACCTAGAATAAGTTCAAACTGATTTTTCTATGACAAAAAGGGACAGGCTTTCAGAATGCAGAGACTATAAGGGCTGAAACAACATCAGACACTTGATGACAGCATACAATTACTGGTAACAAAAGCGACTTGGAATCCAACCCCTTTGTGAGAACACTCACCACATTAGCATGTGGAGTATTCTCCACATGCTTTCCAGGGGTTGGTGCAGAATTTTTGGGCAGCCTGCTCCTGCAATCCTATATTAGATAACCGGCACCTCCACAGTACAGAGACCTTCTCTTAGCCGTCAGAGCCTCTCCTTTTGGATAGGAGAGGCTTGCATGGGTCCTTCACTTTCTTCATGAATCATGTGTCTAGTGGTAATTAGGGTTTTCAAAATGTTTTTTCCAGGATTGTCCGTTTGTTTCTTGCCACGATTATTTAGCAGCTGATCAAGGCAGATGGAGAGGGTTATTTACTGGTCTAAGGAAAAGTCATAATTTCTCTGAGCTGAGGCAAAGGTAGTTTACACTTCTGTGATGGCACCATTTGTGCTGAAAATACATAGAGCTTTTGAAGCAACATATGTTGCCTTCAAGACCACATCGTTTCCAGGGATATCAATGCAGAGGAAGAGGGCGAGGGTGCTGGACTGGCCTGCCTGAAGTCCCTACCTGTCCACAATAGAGAATGTGTGGAGCATTTTAAACCGCAAAATGTGACAACAAAGATCTGATACTGCTGCACACCTTAAAAGTGCAGGAAGAATGGAACAAAAATACAGTGGAAAGGCATCATCACATGGTGTCTTCAGTCCCTAAATGTCTTAAGTGTTGGGAAAAAGAATAACAACATAACAACATTTCAAAGTGGTAAATGCTTTACTGTCCCAACCTATTTTGAAATATGTTGCAAACTTCAAACAGTGTTTACTTTGAAAACAATGTATTTATGTATTTCTCTTAATGTAATATAGGTCAAAAATGATTTACTGATCAGTTTTCTGTTTTTGCTTTATTTTGGGGTTGTATATACCAAATTGGATCACAAATTGAACTATACTGGACCATATATGTTCTATTCATATTTTGGAATATACTGAGAACATATTGATGTTTTATCTTCCTAATTGTTTCAGAAGGGTTTCTTTGTCTGTGCTTGGCCTCCGTTTCATTAAAATAGTCTTCACTTTTCATATAATACCCCTCATACCACCTCAAAGCCCTGATAGCATTCACTTAGGAACACAGAAAGTTCCCTCTGGAGTGTGAGCCTCATTGCTTCCTCTGCTTCTTTTTCTTTAATGATGATTTCACACTTCACTTCTTTATCTCAGCATGCAGGCTTCTTTTGGTTGCACATTCAGCGCCAAAGGAAAACAATGAACCATTTGTTCATTAACACTTTATTATACTGTTGGTTGCTGCCTTTAGACGATCCTCTGCAGGCTTTGAGGGAGCAGCACCACCAGATTGTAGATGTACTGTATGACTATAATGTTTTATTGAATTATATTTTTTATTCATTTAAAAATTAGTATAAAAAGGTACTGCAGGTACAGATGTATGTATATATATATATATATATATATATATATATATATATATATATATATATATATATATATATAAATCCTTGTGAGCTGATCACTAATATTCTTAAAAGTATTTCCTCAAAATGTATATTTATATATGCAAATGAGATTGAATGGAATATATATTATATATTTTAATAATATATATATTTTTCAGAAAGAATTTTTAGAAATGTTTGTTATGAAAACAAACTCCAAAGAAGACATTTTACTGAATAGATTGCTAGCATCTTATTGCTTTATTGTTGACTAAATAAATAAATAATTCAACAAATGTCCTCTATTTTTTTCAGGTCATTTTATAATACAAAACCTAGCATACATCCAACGGCAACATATTAAGAAATCCATCCATCCGTTTTCTAAGCCGCTTCTCCGTCAGGGTTGCGGGGGGGTGCTGGAGCCTTTCCCAGCAGTCATTGGGTGGAAGGCAGGATACACCCTGGACAGGTCGCCAGCCCATCGCAGGGCAGACAGACAGACACAGACAGTCACTCACACACAGGGGCAATTCCAATGGGCCTGACTGCATGTCTTTGGACTGTGGGAGGAAACCGGAGAACCCAGAGGAAACCCACGCAGGCACGGGGAGAACATGCAAACTCCACACAGAGAGGACCCCAGTCACCCGGCAGGGGAATCAAACCCAGGCCCTCCTCGCTGTGATGCGACAGCGCTACCCACCACGCCGCCTATTAAGAAATCCGTCTGTAATATATTTTAAGATATGGTTCAAAATGAGCACAGAAAGTTTCATGAATGCAAATTGTAGAAGCAGATTTTTTGTTCTTAATGTGAAGAAAAGCTGATTTTCACACAAACAGTTCCAAGAATGGGCCCGAACTGCATTACACAGGGGAATTTCAGTACATGCATCATTTCCTGTGAATACAGTCATTAGTGCAAAGACATGTGTAGATATTCAAGTTTGTTCTACAGGAAATAAACTTCAGTGATATGACATGTGGTTGTGCCAGATGTGGGTGGACATTAACTGTCATTAATGTTTGCTCACTTTTGGAAAACACAGTAAGCAACACGCACATGTTGAACATTTAATTTTATGATTACTGTTTAACAGACGACACGATATAAATAGATCCAAAAATCTGAACAATTCTTGATGGCACAGTCCAATTCATTGGACAGTTAACAAATAATGTTACAATATGACAGTTAGCACTTACATATGTGCCACATAGGTGTGCAGTAGATCTACCATTGTAAGAAAATTAATAACATCAACAATATAAAGTACATAAGAGATGCATTTCTTCTGAAGTGAAGAGTATTAATAGGATGTTTATCCTCCTCTCTTGCAGTAACAGCCTCTACTCTTCTGGGAAGGCTTTACACTATATGTTGGAACATTGCTGTGAAGATTTGATTGCATTCAGCCATAAGAGCATCAGTGAGGTCAGGTGTTGATATTGGATGATCAGGTCTGGATCACTCCAACTCATCCCAAAGGTGCTGGATGGAGCTTCATCACTCCAGAGAATGCAGTTCCAATGCTCCACAGCCCAGTGTTGGGGGGCTTTATACCCTTCTAACCTGCTTATGGTGACTTCGAGTGTTCATGGTTCTATAAAGAACCATTCTCCTTACTAAAGATCCTTTGAACAGACTTCTTTTTAAAGAGTGTAGCTTAGCAACAGTATGAGTTATCCAGCCACCAAGGCAGCAATCATGACATCATCAATAAACAAAATGAATGCCTTAAAATAATGTAAACAGTTGGTTTCATCAACAGCTGCCATTTCCATTCAAAAATGTTTGTTGTTGTTATCCATGATGGATAAATTCCATACAATCAAAAATAGGATAAAATAAACAGTTTGTCATGAATATTTCTGTATATAATTGTCACAGGAATAACATTTGTCATATTAATTTATGTTCCTTTAATTGTTTTTAATGTAGCAAACAGGTTTTGCTGTTAAAGAAAAAGGCCACCGTGGCCAAGTGGGTGGTTGCCACCCACAGGTCGTAAACCACCAATCTCTTACGTTGACTTCCCTTGGTATCCCAATAACCTACTGATAAGGAAATTTTGTTTACTTTATCAATGTTATATGTTTTTTTTTCACTTGAACCGTTTCACAAGATATCTGTAATGTATTGGCCATAGAAAGATATTTCAGCTATTTCCATTTTGAAAGGCTTTAGTCTTTTCTGTGAGAGCTGAAAAGTGTTCATGTCTCCTGCTCAATCCAGCTGTATTTGCTGTTTGTATATGTTGTAAGAGACTTGTGTAGGAAATCTATCACATGACACAAAATTATATGTATATATATATATATCTATATATATATATATATATATCTATATATATATATATATATATATATGTGTGTGTGTGTGTGTGTGTATATATGTGTATATATATATATATATATATATATATATATATATATATATATATATATATATATATATATATATATATATGTGTGTGTGTGTGTGTGTGTGTGTGTGTGTATATATATATATATATATATATATCCATCCATCCATCCATCCATTTTCTAAGCCGCTTCTCCGTCAGGGTCGCGGGGGGGTGCTGGAGCCTATCCCAGCAGTCTTTGGGCGTAAGGCAGGATACACCCTGGACAGGTCGCCAGTCCATCGCAGGGCAGACAGACAGACACAGACAGTCACTCACACATAGGGGCAATTTAGCATGTCCAATAGATCTGACTGCATGTCTTTGGACTGTGGGAGGAAACCGGAGAACCCGGAGGAAACCCATGCAGACACGGGGAGAACATGCAAACTCCACACAGAGAGGACCCCGGTCGCCCGGCCGGGGAATTATATATATATATATATATATATATATATATATATATATATATATATATATATATATATATATATATATACTCTAATTGTTTCTATTTTCTTTTCACTTTTTTGATGTCATTATGTATGGACAGCATTTTTTATGCCAAAAGTTTGATGCAAACAAACTGCAAAAAATGTTTTTCACTTGAGTAAGAAGTACTGATTCCAAAAACTACTCACAATGAAACTTTGGCTCTTTATTTGGCCTAAAACAAAACGCTAAAGCTCTGAAGTGAGAGGTGTGAGCAACAGTAAAAGGCAGTCCAGGAGCTGAACCAACACAGCAGAATAAAAAATGAGTCCCCAAAAAAGAGAATTTGGAACAAAAATGTGAAGTAATTTAAGGACCTGAAGAAAAAGTGGGTCCTTTTCATTTGTCATTTTCTTCTAAAACCCTCTCAGGGAAGCACACCTCCAACAAAACTGGACTGGTTTGGAAAAGAATCTAATTTAGTCCTAAATGTTTGTTTGCTGTCAATTTTTGTTTCTTTAACTCAGCACTGGAGCTTTGAGGCTAACATTGCTAGCAAAGACTCTAGTCAATAGTCAACAGTCAATAGTCAATAGTCACCCAAATGTTTTCCATAAATACATCCCCAAACCTTCCCTCAATCAGCCCAAACAGCATCCAGGTCATCATTAAAAGGTTGTACAAGCTGTTAAGCTTGAACTTTCAAATTGAAGATATGTGCTTATTAAAAGAAACAACAGAAATTGTAAACTTTTGTTTATTTTTTTTGCTCACAGTACATCTTACTATGTCCTAAACCACAATGACAAGTGCAAGGGAAAATTTGAACGTGGTTTGAATGGATTGAAAGACGTTTTTGGTTATATATTTACAGAAATGATTTCGGGGACTATTGACTTTGATTGTTTGTTAGCAACATTAGCTCCAGTGCTAAAGATGCAAAATTTGGACAACAAACATGTCTTGACTTCTAGCATAAATGGAAAATTGTGTACATTTGATTATTCACTAAATCACCCCTTTAAGTTCATGTAACAGTGTAAATTATAGTAACTAGTTACTGTCCTTTTTATCAGCCTGATACTAAAGAACTGCTCAAATCAGCATCTACCTCATGACTCCAGACATTTTTAGCTTGATGACAGAGTGCTTCAGATTCATTTCTTTTCAGGGTAATATCTCTGGCACTCGCCAGCACTTGACTGGATTTAAGCCATTGCCTGCAGTTATCAGTAACGTGAAATGTTTTCATTGCACGGAAATATTTAACGGGAGGTTCACTGACCCACAGATAATTTCACCTGTCACACTGATGACTTAATGCGCACTTGGGGAGAGAGGTCTCTTCATGCCAGCGATGGCTGATACTTTAGCGGCTCTGCACAGTCAGCCACCTGCTCTAAAAATACACCCGGCTTGCTTTTGAATATGAATGTGGGATTTCCATATCCTCTCTGCCTTCCATTCCAATTCTCAATCACACCCAGCTGTAGTGTTGAATACCTTTCCCTCCAGAATCAGAGCATTGGATCAGTGGTCAGGGAACGTCCAGCCAAAATATGAGCATGCTTAATTACAGTTAGCAAGGATTCTAACTACTGTATTCGTTGCAGACAGACGTAAAACAGGCAGCTAAGGGGTCAGTCTCATATACGTTCTTGTCTTTAAAGCTGTGATGTCATATATTTTGTGATGTCATATATTCACCTGCCTACAGCAGTTTGGCCCCATCTATTCATGCTGAAGTTCAGTTCCAAAAAAAATCATAATTTTTTTTTACATGTATTTATTTTTAGCTCTTAAACATAAACAGGCCGTTTTCTTTACTGAAGTTTTCTTTATATACTTTGTATTTCTTTATATATATATATATATATATATATATATATATTCGTATATGTTGCTGCTGACAGAACAAAACCTTGTATCACCATTTTACATTATATGTATCATTTATACTTTGTTATACTTAAGGTTAACTAGAATGATATCTTAGTAGTATGCACATTTGATTTTATATTGATTTATGTCTGATTGTTTTGAAGTGTTTGAAGGTTTCTTTTCTTTGTGGGATCTGCACAGAAGACTCCTAAAGGTCAATATTTAGCTTGAGTTTCCTGACCGTCTGGAATGGTGTCCGTCTAATATTTAATTCTCCCAGCATTTATTTTTGTACACACACATGAGCTCGAACCTTCTTGAAGATTCAGTTTCATTTATGGTATCAGTTCCAATACGGATGTCATTTGGAGATCAATGCCAAAATCCAGCAACCAATCACATTTTGCTCTCTTATTATATTAACCAATAATTTTATATCATCCCTTCTGCATTGCTTAATTGGGCTGTTAAAATGCATTGTAAATTATGCTGGATTTCCAGAATGTATCTCTGGTCGGCAATAAATTCCTGCAGCATGTGACATCACAAAAAGTGAATTAAAAAGGAATGAACAGTATGTTTTGAAGTGATGTTTACATGCTACATCGACCTATTTCACTTCATTTTTTTTCCATGATATAAGCCTTTAAAGCTCAGGCCTACTTTTTTGTCAACTATGGAAAAAAACCATAGGCTCAGGGTATGTATTCAGAAAAAAAAACAGTTTATGAACTTCTGTTTCAGACTGTAGGCTTTGACTTGCAAGCACTGACCACACAGAAACTAGCCCCTCCTTTACTATAAGTGTTCTTATCAGAATAACCCCTTGAATAAACCCTGAAAAACTAATAACCTAAACTAACATTTCAAAACTTTTCTTGAATACACTACAACACTAAAGGGCCCACGTCTTGGAAAACCACATTTTTGTCTCATTTTCCTCTTTAAAAATGTGTTTGATGTAGTGTGTAAACATTGTTTTATTTTCATGTTTCACTCCTTAGTCCATACAATCCATACAGTTTTGAATTAATTGTTACTTCTGATCTCATGTAAAGCCAGTGCATTTCCACCATACAGGATGCAGCAGTTTAGCCACACTCACTCCTGCTGAAGTTATCATATTTCAGCCTGAACTGTGTTAACTTATTTTCGCTTATGTCATTTGACCACGGGCTTTTAAACTTTTGCATATGACAAAAGTTTTTCCATTTTGCATTTGTTTCCACTTACCCAGGATGCAGGGAATCAGCCAAGACCTGTTTGGTATCAAAATGTTACTTGCTGCTAATCTAAGTTGCTGCTAGCAAAGACTAGAAGCCAATAGTCACCCAAAATGTTTCGATATGGGAATCCAAAAAAACATTTTTTGACCCTGCTCAAACCACAGCCAAGGACTTGTTGATGTGGTATGGTACACAGTATGACTTACTGTTAGTTATGAAAAAGAGGAAAACTTCAGAACAAATTATTTTAATTGTATTTAATTGTATTTTAAATGTAAATTCGATTTTAGCTGAAACATTGCCTTTTTAGTCTTTTTAGGCTTGCTTGTGTATTTTCTGAGACCGTATGACATTCTGTCCCTTATAAAGATGGACCAAAGTATGTTGTTAAACACTCTAATAGAAGCCAGTGCTCACTTTAATAGATTACAATACATCTCACAGTGGCACATAAGCCAGCTATGTGTGGTTCTACAAAAAATTGCTGCACTGCCCTTTTTGATCATTTATTATCAGTTTTATTCTTGCTATTTTTCAGGCAACTCTGGACCCAAGGCTACTTCAACTCAACTCAGTAATGGAAATGGTAAGGAGAAACACATTCTAATGTCCAGTACCATGGCTGACCATACACACACACTGCCAGACTTGTTATTTGTGATGCAAGATACTGCAAGAGGTTTTTTTTTAGATCTCAAGGGACAATTATGCATTTGAGGCCATTATAACGGTGGTTTTGTGACATCTACCAAAGATGGGGAGGTGATTAATTAGTGTTATATCTATAATAAGTGTACTAATTCAGAATTTCAAGAATAACTTTGTTATACAAGTACCTCAACTTCAATGTACCATCAGAAACATAGCAGTTGCATCAGACATGCAACGAATTCACGTTGTTGAAGCTGCTGTACACTGTATGTCTGCTAATTTGCTCCTGAACTGACAGCAAGCATGATGATCCATTCTTTTATTACCTGTGAACAGTAACAGTGTCTGTTTCACTTTTGTTTCTCATCCTGAATTTATTTCATTGCTAAGAAAGATGCAGATATAATTGTGGGATTTGAATGCATTAGTGTTTATCCTTTAATTTAAGGTAGGAGACGTTTCTTCAAAGAAGTTTCGGGACAATTCCAACTAGAAAAGGTTCCACAAGGACAAGCTGAGGGAAATGGATCTACTTGAAGCTTTTTCTCATGAAAGTGAAGCTGTCTGCATCTGGCTCAGCTTCTGTCTGCATTCACTCTGACAGTTGGAATGACGGGAAGGGATACATCTAAATGCAGGACTAGGAACTGCTGCAGGTCGGCGCTTAGCTGCCAGTTGGAAGCCAGCTAACACACTGTTAACAATGGTTTGTTTTAAAGTTTGAAACATGCCAGGAGTAGATGCTGAGGAGACTCCTCCATATTGTATGGTGTATCTGGCCAAATATGCTACAGCAGAGCTTCAGTGAGTGTTGTGGTTGCTATGCACAATCAAGCCTAAATAATATTTCAATATTATATATAATGTACATAGTGGATACCAACAAAATGGTTCTGTGTAAGACTATAAGTTCTATATAAAACAGTTGCATGCTTAAATGGTTCTTTCTGTGGTGAAACGGTTCTTCAAAAGGATGGAGAAAGTCTTGTATATGTTTGTATTAGACACATTTTGGGTCTACATATAGCACCAAAAGGGGTCTTCTATTGCTGAAAGCTTGGCATCATAACAATAGCAGAACCCTTTTTGATACAATATACACTCACCGGCCACTTTATTACTTCCTTCCTTTTGCCTTCAGAACTGCCTTAATTCTTCATGGCATTCTTTCAACAAGGTGTTGGAGACCTTCCTCAGAGATTTTGGTCGGTTATTTGAGTTCCTGTTGCCTTTCTATCATCTCGAACCAGTCTGCCTATTCTCCTCTGACCTCTCACATCAACGAGGCATTTTCGTCCACACAACTGACCGCTCACTGGATATTTTCTCTTTTTCGGACCGTTCTCTGTAAACCCTAGAGATGATTGAGCATAAAAATCCCAGTAGATCAGCAGTTTCTGAAATACTCAGACCAGCCTGTCTGGCACCAACAACCACGCCACGCTCAAAGTCACTTAAATCACCTTCCCCCCCATTCTGATTCTACACTTCAGCAAGTTGTCTTGACCACCTCTACATGCCTAAATGCATTGAGTTGCGGCCATGTGATTGGCTGATTAGTTATTTGTGTTAACAAGCAATTGAACATGTGTGCCTAATAAAGTGGCCGGTTAGTGTAGAACCACGTTCAAAAAATGTTGTACATAAAGCACATGCAACACATTTGCCATCAATCTGAAGGACCATTTTGCCATGCAAAGAACAATGTATGCATGCAAATTGTTCTAAATATAACCATTTGTCTGGACTCTGGGGTGGTCAGTCCACTGTTCTGAGAGCATTAGCAGTTTGATGTTTTTGTCTCCTTTTCTCAGAAAGAGCTTCTTCAACTGCTACACATAATTTCAGACCCATAGCACTGAGTCGTCTTCTCACAGTGGAAGGATGGACAGAAACACCTGTGGATGCTTTCAGATCTGAAGCAGCTTGATTTTCTCCTCTCTCTCAAAGATGAGAGCTTTAAGCACTATTTATCTACACACCTATACTCGACTACTTTATTACATGACTAGTTGTGATGCGAATGCCTTATGAAGCATTGTTACATTTAACAGAAGAAAATCAATCCTGTGCTTATATTTGACCAGCTGGTCTTGTTGGCCACTGTACATGCCAGTTGAACGGCAGAGCCTGCCTTTAACAGGTTGCCACCTCAACTCAAGGTCATTCCAAGAGCTCTCTTAGATCACACTTAATTTAGAGGTGATAGCCTACATTGTTGCAGGATGGACAGAAACGTCCTTGGATTGTTTTCAGATCTGAAGCAAGACTGGAGATTGATTTTCTCTCTATTGTTTCTCTTTCTTTTTTTTAAAGACTTTTTCTTATTTTTTTAATCATTTGATGAATTTGTTTTTGTTTAACTTTGTCCTTCCTCATCCAAGTGGATTACCTTGTATCTAATCTCCTCAAAAATATCTCCTTTAGCCATTTTAAATGCACAACTTTGATGGCAACATGGGGGTTTGGGTAGTTGCTTGTGTGAATGGGCCCGAATACACAAGAACAACATTCCAGGATAAAAAGTCTGGATGGAACCTTTTGGATTAAAGGTCTGGATGGTGTTCCTTTTGAAATTTAAGCTAATTTGTAGGAAGAAACAGCATACAGTTGTTTTACATTGTTTCTAAAGCATGTTCATGAACCAAATGGGTGTACAGTCGTCAGCCAATGAGGTGTTTTTATACCTCTGTATGTAATTTGTTCAACTTTTTAAAAAAATGACTTTCCCTTTTTATTTATTTACTGTTTTACCTCATATCTCCATTTTTCAGTTTTTGACATAAGTTGAAAATGCTTGTTGCCCTTCATATTGTGTGTAACTTTCATAATTAATGGACCTAATGAAATGGCAAAAAGTGATTTGGAAAAACATCTGGTCACCTTGACTTACATTAAAACTAAAGTGTGTTTTTTTCCTTCTCCTGTAAAGTTACCGTTTTGGAGATACAATGTTTTGTTCCGACAACAACGATATGTTCTATTTTTGAGACTGTTCTGAATGAACTTTACATGATAAAGAAATAGTTGTAAGGACTGAGGTTGAAGTTGCAATTAATCTGATTTATTCATAACAGTTTATCTTTTTTATTCTTTTTTCAGCTCTAGCGAAAAGTATGGAAGCCCTGATGTAAAGAAAAGTCAAGACTCTAAGAAAAAACAATGAAGTTTTCAGCTCTTTCAGCTACATTTTCCCTGTGCTTTAACAATGCATAGGACTTGATGTGAAGTCTCCACTGCATTTATACTGCAATTTACATTTTACATTTGGCCAAAAACATTGAAATCACCTTAAGCATGCACTATTTCACTTTTTTCACTGAAATCAGGAGATAGAATAGACATTTATTGCAAACATGAGTATTTACTGTCGGATATTGTGGGACTCATCTCAGTATCACATGACCTGTGTGGCTAATCAGACAACATTATCATGGGCACCATTACCATCAAGATCATACACTGACACTGCAAAGCGATGGGTCAGCACTTTACTGGCAGTTCCAGTCTGCAAGCACTGATTGCTTTGGCCACATATAATGAGTCGTCCAACTGCCACAATCAGTGACACCACATGACCAGCATCTGCTCTGGAACGTGTCCGCTTTGTGGTCCCCGGGGAAGCAATTTGAGATTAAAAAAAATAATTTTCCTTTCAGTGATGATTATAATTGCTTGCTACTGAACCTGTTTTCTTTATGAATACTCAATTGAATTCTTCTACATGAGACTCTGTGACATCCATTCTTGTTAGGCAAAGCGAAACTTCTATCAGTATGATGTAATTTCCAGGCAATTTCTGAGCTTCTAATGGGCATGACAAATGGGGGACCCCTATTTACCATGCTTCTAACCACAAATCAGCACACAAGCTAAAGATCAAGGCAAGTTAATACAGCTGGTGGCCTACTAGAGATGTTAGTACCCAGTTGCCCCACATGTTGGTTATACATTGGCTTTTACTTTCCAAAAAGCAGGAGTCAGGGCAGATATTGGTGCAAATCCTCAGAGGATGCCCTTGTGGAAAGATAGGGTCTTGGAATGCAGCAAAAATGGACCTAGCAGTGTTTGACCGTAATGGCAGTTCTTTAAGAATATAACCGTCACTTATAAAGAACGCATTCAAGTGGCTCAAGTGGCGGCCCTTATAGAGTTAATGGCGTCCTCCCTTGGCCACCTCATCTACTCTGGCATTTCTCCCAGGTCTGAGTGAAGTTCTTCTAACAGAGCAAGAGTCTAATCGAAGACTCTTCTAACAGAGCCGGAGTGTAAACGAGGCTTCTCGAGAAAAAAAGGGGAAAAGTAGAACTCTTAATAACAAAAATCCTCCACTCAGGTGTGATATTTCGCACGAACATCTTGAGTTCCTCTGCAGTGGAAAGTGAATTGGCAGAGGTAGCGCTATTAGTGAGATGCCAAAGGGCGCTCAGCTTCTCCAATACACAGTCAGCATTGTTCAGGCTTCTCTATGTGCTCCTTGCCAAGCCCGTCCCCTCCACTCTCATTATTCTTATCTCATCTTTCTCACTTTTTTTACTCTCTTTGAGAAAACTGGTCCTGCCTTCTACCAGCAAATAGAAGAAATCGAATAAAAAGGGAGTGAAGGGCCTTGGAAAGCTTCATACATTTGGGCTTGGCAAGTCAGTGCAGTACCGTTATACAATTATATATTACCATTAATGAGGTACTGCATCAACACACATGACCACATAGATTTAATAATAATAATAATAATAATAAAGATGTAATAATGTATCCCACATGTATTATACATACTTAAGCATCTATATTTAACAAGATTATGTTCCATATGTATTATTATCAGCCATAATATTAACTCCACTACAATATGAGTGCACTTTGTAGTTCTACAATTACAGCCTGTAGTCCATCTGTTTCTCTGCATACTCTCTTAGCCCCCTTTCACCATGTTCATTATTGGTTAGGACCCCCACAGGACCACCACAGAGCACGTATTATTTGGACGCTGCAGTAACACTGACGTGGTGGTGGTATGTTAGTGTGCGTTGTGCTGGTCTGAGTGGATCAGACACAGCAGTGCTGCTGGAGTTTCTAAAAACCTCAGTGTCACTGTTGGACTGAGAACAGCCCACCAACCTAAAATATCCAGCCAACAGCGTCCTGTGTACAGCGTCCTGTGACCACTGATGAAGGACTAGAGGATGGGACAGTGAGTGGACACAGTGTTTAAAAGCTCCAGCAGCACTGCTGTGTCTGATCCTCTCATACCTGCACAGCACACACTAACACACCACCACCATGTCTGAGATCATATATAATGTAATACTTATATACATATAATGCTCTTTGGTGGTCCTGTGGGGTTCCTGACCGCTGAAGAACAGGGTGAAAGGGGGCTAACAAAGTATGCAGAGCAACAGATGGACTACAGTCTGTAACTACAAATATACTGTATGTGTTTGTTTCAGGCAATTTTGGATCATTTTATTAGTCCAGTCATCCTAAAACTTCATACAATGTAAAAGGTAACTGTTTATAAATTATATCAAAAATTAAAAATGACCAAAAATGAAGATACAAAGTTTAATAGAGATTCAATATCGCTCAGTACTATCATTAACACAGGGTAAAAACCATCAGGCAGATCAACCCTATCAGAATCACATAGCGAGGCCTATGAGGCATAGTCCAACTGCGACATGAGCATGACATGAGCTTCAAATTAAGTCTGCAAAGCCTCTTGCCATTGCATGGGAGTATGCAGTGTTTTCCTTAAAGGGGGGCTTTGTGACTGTCATATGTAATTTAAATCCCCTTGTCATAAAGCTGTCACTTATTATAGCCCGCATATCTGGGCATTATTGCACCCTCTAAGCTCGCTTTTGTAACTCTCTTTATAGGAGCTGAGAAATTTCTCATTTGGAGGAGGCGAAGCTAATGCGCCTTGTGTTAAAAATAAGGGAAAAAAATCCATACGGACGTTCCTCCAGCTGTAGAAACGGGTCTGGCTCCAGCGGAAAGGTTCATTACTCAACCGCTGTGGGCTGTTGCTGCTCGACGCATCGGGAGGAGATGAGAGCTGAATTTCAAGCCAGAGATCTCGCGTAAAAAACGGTTACACAGTCCATGCCCCCCCCCCAACACCCACCCATCCATCCCCCACCCTGGCTGCCACCCCCTCACCCCAGAGTGCCACCGTTCTGTTCTGCTTGCTTCGGAGGTCACATCCAAAAATAGCCCGGCTTGAGTTGCGAGGGGGTTGGGGTTTTGAGGAGGTAGCATAGGGAGATGAGGAAAAATGAAGTGTGTGTGTGTGTGTGTGTGTGTGTGTGTGCGTGTGTGTGTGTGTGTGTGTGTGTGTGTGTGTCCATGTATTCATCTCTTTGTGGGGACCAGATCACCCCAGGATGATGGATGCCCAGTTTGACCACCATGGAGCCTGCTGCATGTCCATTCACTTTTGCGCTGCAGAAAGTGCTTTTCATTGATCTGTTACCCTAGCAGCAGCTATAGTTTATCGCTTGTTAAAGCTTCTGTTCAATGACAGGTGCATTTCATTTTTTCTTTATATATTCAGTATGGAATATTAATTCTCTTTTTTTTTTCTTTATTAATATTGCTCTTGCTGTGTATCTGGCTCTCCAGTGTGGACTAGAGGAGGATGGGTTCTCCTTTTGAGTCTTGGTTTCACTCAAGGTTACTTCCACTTACTCTTATAGAGTTTTTCTTGAGACTTTTGCCCTTGGCAGCCTGACCCAGACATCTCTAAAGCTGCTTTGTGTTGTCAAATCCCCATATAAGCAAATCTAGTATTGAATTTAACTGAAAAAAACATAAACATGTGAGTTCGTTGAGTGACTGAGGTGAGCATGATGTTTATAAACCAGTGATTACTGGACTAAGAAAATGAAACACAGCTTCAGCTGAACTTTCCTGCACCTGCACAAATGACTCAGAGAGCATCTATAATGAAAATATTTTAATATTTAAACATAATAATCTAAATTAAAAACAAATTTTCTGTGTTTTCTAAGCAATGATATTTCTCTGACACCTCTTCGGCAGGCCTAGGTAGGGGCAGGCCTTCTCAGGACTAGCTAAGCATCCCTCACTGTCATCATGCCATTGTAAAATCACTGTAATGTACAGCTATGTGGCTTACTTATTTTAGAAGATGCCAAAAACGTAATCAATGCATAATATAATTGATGTCTGTATGTATGTGTATATGCATGTGTTTTTGTGTACATCAAACATTTTATAATGGCTTTGAATGTGCCTCATCCTATCCATCTATCCAACTGTACATTCTATAAATAACAAGAGCTGTTTGATAAACAATTAGCTGATGATAAAATGCATCCATGTGTCAAAACAACATCAGAAATTCATACCTAACAAGGTAAGCAGACAGGAGATTATTTGGTCTGTATTGTGTTGGAATCCACCAGAACTTGTTTAAAAGTAGACCAAGACAAATTTTCACTAAGACTTAGTGCACTAGGTTCAGATTGCTGCACTTTCACTTGTTTTATTGAACAGCACTAACTGAGCAATCATATTGTTTAAATCGAACCAAACATGCCACATCTGAACATACCATACGATTATGCTTCAGTTAGCACAAATTAATTAAGCTAACCTTAATTAATATTGAAAAAGAACAAGGCAACATGATGCATCAGGTTTTTGAGTTTTCTCAAGAGCTGCTTTTGTAGTCTTTCTAACCTTTAAATAGTTCATTTGTTGAAGTTAGATTTGTACACTCACAATTAGGCTGCTAATAAAATTGTTCAGCAATTTGCTAATAAAAAAATGTATCTTTATATTTACATTGTAAAAATAAAAGTATGTGTTGTGCTTTTGTGTTTTCTCTCCTTAACAACAAGAAGAGGGCCTTCAGAGCTGGAGACAGGGAGGAGGTGAGAACGATCCAGATTTCTCCCTCAATGTGTGATACTCTGGTTTATCTGTGCAATACTCAATACCAAACTGTACTGTTCATTTGTGTAATACATATACATATAATAATTATGTGTGCAATAACTCAGGGTGCAATAATTTGAACTGCTTTATACAAGATGTTTCATATTTATTATCACAGTCACCACCACTTTACTGTATACATAAGAACTTAAATCACATGTACATATTGCAAATTTCTCTTTTTGTTTTAAATTATTAACGTGTTGCTTCTTTTACATAAATGGTTGCAACTGTAATAACTGCAATTTCCCTCTGGGATCAATAAAGTATTCTGATTCTGATTTATTGCGTTGGGCTGTGGGCTCAGTTTCCATTAAAAGAAATTGCATGGCTAGAATGTTGGGTTTTTTTTCTACTGGTGACACTTTCTTTATTTCCTTGGTTTTGGGTATGGTGAGCAATGGAGTTATCCACTATGCTATACAGTCTACCAGCCACAAAGGTAATGTTACAATTGCCACATGTCTATTGAACACAGAACTTCTCACTCAACCTTTAATAAATATTTTGAAAAGCCAGGATGGCTGTTGAATTGCCCACATAAGCGATGTCTAAAGGTTGTCAAAATCATTATTTACAATGGTCTTTTTAACACTTATAGAGACATGGTGTGTGTTCAATTGAAATGACAATAATAACATCACCATTCTTATCTTTAGCTTACAGTTGATATGATATAATCAGTAAGTGGGTAACTCTCGGGTAACTGTCTTGTGCACAAGAAAGAACCAAGAGTCTTTGGGCAAGACTCCTAATGCTACTTCAGTTTCTCTTTAATTTTATTGGACTGGAAGCCATTCTGGATAAACATGTCTATCAACTGTAATAAATGTAATGTAGGCTATATTTCCCATTAAAAATGAATTACTGGCAGCTTAATACTGGACGAACAGTGAATTGTTGTAAGGACGACTACAAAAGCAGCTGCTAAGAAACTCAAAAATCTGAATGCCTCATGTTGCCTTGATATTTTGAATTGTCTCAACAGTTTTGTGTACAGTTATAAAAAACCAACAGAAATACCCCACAAAGAACAGGAATACAAGTGTTTCCCATATGGAAATCTGATATATGGCCATATATGTGCATGTATAATCAAGCATTTATTTAAAACTATTTGTACATATATGTTCTGTTGATATATGCAAGCATCACATATTAGACGTATACACAAAATATGGATCATATGTATATATGTCTCAAACATGGTTGAATCCCAGTACAGTTAGAATTGGTACTATGTTATTTGTTTGCTTTTAAATATTTAACAGTTGAAATGTGTCTGGGAAAAATATTCAACTTTATGTCTGGGATTAATGATTTTATTGCATAACCAACAATGATTTTAAAGCTTAGTTATGCAGCTATTTTACTCATTTTCACAACATTAGGATGTATTTGGGGAAAAAAACAATGAAGATGATTGTCTAAATATTGTTATTTCATAAGACATACATTTGATTTGCTGAATTTAACATATTAGGAAAGACATAAAGTGTGGCCTGGGCAAAAGTGCTTGTCTGTGGTCTTTAATTCAAGGTTTAGCAGATACATTGCATGCTGTGTTTTTTAATGCAAGCTGGAAGCAAAAAGTCCAAATGAAATACTCCAGCAGCATAAATTCAATAAGAAAAAATATAACAATAAAGCACAACTGAGTAATATATACCCTCCATTTCTAAATGTTTTCTGTCATGCATTGGCAAATATATGTGTTACACATATATGTTAGTATATGTTGATATATATGGCTGCAACATATGCCTCATATTTGAAAATGGCCAATTTTAAATAAATTGGGCAAATATGGCCAAATATGGTTGGATATGTATAACATATATTTCAAATCCATAAGTTGCCATATATCAGATTTCCGTATGGGCTGTGTGAGAGAAAGCGAGTGAGAGAGATAGAGAGAGTGAAGTGAGAGAAAAATGGGGTGGGGGTGGTTAAGAGAGAGATGGAGAGAAGTGAGAGACTATGGAACGTGAGCTGTCAGCCAGTCCTGTCAGTCAATATATCGAGCCCATGAACTTACAATGGGGTTAAGCTACCATACTGAAGCAAGTGGACATTTTGCCCAAGTCCAAATCCCCCCGCACAACTTTCTGTAGCTATAGTCTGCACAATGGGTTTATGAAGCAGGGCCTGTGGGACTGTGATTGTAAGCCAGTGGTCTGGAAGTCCAATAAGTTGTAAAAGCAAGAAGTTTCGAGGCAGGTCATTAGCGAGGCTGAGAGCGATTTGTTAGGAATAAGAACGAGGACAGCAAAACACTAACCTAAGACGGCGAGCTGCCAGGTTATAATGGTTTCTCAAAGAGAGAGTAGGGAGGCCAAATTCCAGATTTTGCAATTCAAAACTCTGGACAAAGCACTGCTGTCACCAAGTGGCCAAAAGCGGGAGTGCTCATTTTGAAATTTAGAGGGGCTTCAGACCATTCCCCCTTTAAATTTCCATTTCCATGACTCAACTCTTGCTGCAGATACATATTCCGTCCAAGCACGATCGCCAGAAACTCTTGCAAACTTTCCCTCATTGTATGGTAAATGGAACTTTCTTCAGATGAGATATGAATCACCGGTGGGTTCAAGCTTAGTCAGCCTGCTATAATAAGACATATTTCATTGTTCCCTGGAGCTAGCCTTTTGTAACATTTCAGTGCATCCATCTGGGCGTGGGATCCTGTACTGTATCACTTCAGGTCCTCAGCAGCTCCTAGATGTTCTCATTTTGTCTCTCTGAGCTTCTTCAGCATGGGTATTCGTTTCAACAAAGCGTTTACTGTACCTAATTAGCTCGCCCTAATAGATTGAATCAGATGGTGCAGTTTATGCTTGGAACAAATATCTGTGGACGAGGTGGCCCAGGAGATTCTGGGCAGAACGGTGACGGAGGATGTGGGATTATCTGCGTTTTTCTCCAGCAGATGGTGTGGGAGATTGGCGCCTCTTGGTTCGGTTCTGAAATGAGAAACACCCAGGATTCTTCCCTTGGCTAAGGTATTATCACTGCACAACTGGCTAGGAGATATTAAATTCCGACTGAAAAGAGACCTCAGGGTTTTAAAACTGGAACATAGAAAAAAATCATATTTTAAACAAAAGAGTTGGATGTAAACGCTGGTGAAGTACCAATACATATATCATTAGTCCATATATGGAAATTAAACTGCAAAAAAAAAAAAAAACAGCCTGTTTCATATTCACTGTTCTTGTGGTCTTTTGCCAATGTATTTACATATATCTGCTTATTCGGCCCACAGCAGTTTAGCCCCAGCCCTTCAAAGTTATAAGGAGTGTTTCAGCCCAGTTTTTGACTGAGGCAAAATAAAGAACAAAATTCACAACAGAGCGCATTTCTCTACAGAGAACCCACTTCAGCACATTTTAATGAACAGTTAGTGTTTATTTGCTGAATTTCACAAATTGGGGAAAAAATAAAATATGAAATTATTGTATAAAGTATAAAATGTATACATTTGTCCCTGTAGAGAAATATGTCTTATTTTCATTTTAAAAACATAAAGAATATGCCCTGTGTTTTTTTCTACAGTAGATACAGTTTCATTTCATGAATATAGCACTTTTCAACAGACATGGTCTGTTGTCATACACTTAAAAAAAATGTAGTAAACTGTCACTGGGGCAGTACCCCTCTTTCCACTGGGGTGCTACTCTTAAGGGTACCATAATCCACTGAAATTATATTCCCTAAACTGTATTGACTCCACATACCCCATCTCATCTACAGAACTTTTATTATATTATTCTAAAACATTAGATTAAGTGACCTTTATTAGTCCCACAATAGGGAACTTTCACCTCCGCATTTAACCCATCAGTGAAGTGAGACACCACATACACACTAGTGAGCACACATACTAGGGGACAGTAAGCACACTTGCCCAGAGCGGTGGGCAGCCCTATCCGAAGTGCCCGAGGAGCAGTTTGGGGTTAGGTGAATTGCCCAAGGACACCTCAATCATGTACTGTCTCTGGGGATGGAAACAGTGACCTTCCGGTCACAATGCCAGTTCCCTAACCTGCAGCCCATGACTGCCAGAAAAGAGGGCATTGGCAACTAACAGTTGGAGTAGCTTATATAACTATATGCTAAGGGAAGCTGGCAAAATGCGAAAGGAAGCTGGCAGTAATGAAAAGTTATGTAATAAAGTTATTAAATTAAGTAATAAAGTTATGTAAATTAAGTTAATTAATAATTAAGTTGTACAGTTGTAAACATGTACTTTTCCACTGGGAAATGCTTATTTAGAGTACATAATTAAAACCACTGTTGTACCTTTGAGGGTTCATGTATTGTAACAGGGAGTGAGGATGCAGACGCATACGCTGAGATCAGCGACTTTTATTATGGGCAAATTCAGGGTCATGGTCAAAACGGTCCAGGTTCAAACCACCGACACGGAGAGCAGGAGGGACAGACATGACAAAATGAACACAGAACCTCAAACAAGAACCAAACACCACAAGAATACAATAAATCCAACATGATCAAACATAACCAACAAACATCTAATGACAAACAAAGACCTGCAAATACAAGGGGCAAATACAAACCAGGATCACGAGAGACAGGTGGAAACAATCAGGGGCGGAGTCACGAAACAAGGGGCCGGACTAGATGGAAAAACAAATGCACATGGAAGATCAAAACTAAGGGTCAGGTGGACGATCAGAAAGTAAACAGAAAAGGCACATGAAGTAGCCAACCGTGACATGTACATTGCTTGTACCTTGATGAATGAAAAATGTACCTGCACAGTACCTTTATTTCTAACAGTGTAGGCTGGGTGATCATCAGTTTTTGAAATAATTTAATGTAATTTGTTCAAATTTGAATGCTAATAGTTTCTGGGAACAGTTAAAGATGTTGAGTTTTCTGGTAATCATGAGATTCTCCATTTCCTTTAAAGTGAATCACATAATTTACGTTTATGCATTGAATCCATCTTAAATTCTTAGTTTTAAACTTGTTTTTTACACAGGTGTTTTGGTAACAGTTGGTTGCTAAACATGCCAATCACCATCTCAATGCAAACTAAGATTGATGGTCAAATGCTTGTGCTACATGGAGTCCCTAAGCTGACATGTTGATGGTGTTTTAATAAGCCATGGCCATGAATTAATATATTAAGGCCATGAGTTCCTGTAATGCCAGTCAAAGTTTGAGTGGCCTCAAAATATTAATCTATGGACACAAGAAACTTAACTCACAGCATAAATATATTAATTCATCACCTTAGGGGCTCCATAGTTGATGTCATGAAGATGTTGTCTTTACATCACCAAAGCTGTGTTCCAGAAATGTGGTCTGGACCTCCTGAATTAGTCTGACAAGCCAGACTTCTGACTAATGCCTGAGACTCTGGAGAGTTACATTGCATAATGTGGCCAAAACTTGCCAATCTGAAAGGAAAACGCTATTGGTGGTGCTTTAAATACCGCAGACTACAGATAGTTCACATGCAATTATCACTGCATCACACTCAAGTCAGTTAACCACACTTTCGAAAAGAATTGCTCTCTGTGACTCTAAATGCAGAGTAAAATGTACATCTGAACTTGAAGCTCCTCCATTATTGCTACTATTGCTTGTATTTACTGGTCACACAATCTTTTTTCTTAGGCTAACGAAGAATGATAAAAGATTAATTAAATAATGATAAAAGTTAATCAAGAAACTTTCAGAGATCTGGTGGACTACCAACAGCACTGTGTAAAGGATGTTTAATATGAGAACCACAAACAGTACTATGCAAAAATCAGAGACCACCATTCATTTATTTAGTTTCCAGTGAAAACAGCCAAGTACGTTATTCATTTATATGGGGATGTTTCTGAGGGATTACATGTAAAATAAGTGGGGAAAAAAAACAGAAGTTTCCAAACCAAATTGTTACGTGATACAGAAAACTTGGTCCTAAACATCATTGAATGTGGCTATTGGCTAATTGGATCATGAGAAGCAGAGAGTCCAACCAACTTCTAAGACCGAAATGTAATAATGGAACAATATTTCTTCAGATTTCGATGTGAAACTGAAAATGAGTCTCCTGAAAAGACTGAAAGCCATAATAAAGGTAAAAACTAGACACATTAAATACTGAATATTTGAAATTATATGTAGCTGTTGAGGCTTCTGTGTCATTTTCAGTTAAAAATACATTTTCTGCTTTGATCTGCCGACAGTGAAAACTGAATAACTTGTACGCAATGGCCATTTTGACAAGAAATTAAACACCTTATGGGTGCACTGCATAAATATTGTGAAATCAGTGAAAAGCAAATGGTGGGCAAAATAAAATCCAGGTAGTAGTACATCAAAACCAGTACAGAATCTATTCTCCAACACATAAAGGCAAAATACCCCAGTAATGAAGTCCTGTTGGGCCAGCTATCTTTCTGGAATGCGTAGGTAAAGTTTTTCTCAACTCAAAGTAAATGTTAAAGCAGCTTAAATTATCTCTGGCACCCCAAGCAGGCCTGACTCATGAAAAGAGCTCTCTACGTATCTGCAGTTCTCTGCAGCAGGCCGAATGTAGACTTCTATTACTTTGAGCAGCTTCCCCGAGCAGCCCGACATGCGACAGAGTTGTTATCTTGTTACACGGGTGGTAATTTCTTGAGCTGCAGGACCACCATCGTGCGCGAGTGCCTCCAGATGAAGATATTAGACAATCGAGGAAAGCAGGCTGATTCATTTGTCTTCTCCAGCTGTAGTTACTCGACAGCTTTTCACAAAGGAATGGAGACCTTATGCTTACTAGAGGAAGATTTCCTCTAATGCCTCTAAGTCTTGATGCCACTTGGGATCATTCTACTGGTTAACAGGGTCATGTATGCTCTCACAGGGCTTTTACACTGGACCAGCAAATGATGTAAATTCATTCACCCACTTCAGCTGGCTACAAATGGGAGTAGCGAGGGTGTTGGAATGAAGTCTTGCTTAAAGGGACACCAAAATGAACATCATGTACATCAAATGTATCATTGCGTCAAGTGTTTTGAATATGCCTGTTTGCCTCCAACAGCTGTGCTGCAAGATTTAAGTTGACCCTTTTTGATTTAAAGTCCAGGAAAACCTCACTCATGAATAAGGAGACTGGAGGTTCCTGAATGGGGCTCAGTCTTTTAAGTATTGACCCCATCATTGTCAGTTTGGATGCCACAGCCATCTGTAGCTGGGTGTCCAAGCTTTCTCTGGGTGGGCAGGAAGGTCCTCCATTCTAGACAACATAGCTGCTTGTTGGTTACAGATTTGGCAGTTACCATTCTCCTTTAAGCGTATTGAGCCATTCAATGACATTGTGTTGGCAGCAGTTTGAAAAGATGTGGTGCTTCATGAGTCTCATGTGTCTCATCAGAAGCACATACTAGCCTTTGCCCTCCCAGTGCTGATTGTACTGTCATCATGAGAGACCCAGGTAGCAGGTAGGAACTGGACATGATCAAATATCACACAACATTTCTGCCCAAGGCATCTGCTCAGGTTTGTTTGTGCATGGTCTGGTGTTGATGGTAGTTGTAGTCCCTCAGGTAATTCAAATAACTTTGCGCAAAATCCCAAAGTTGTCTGTGGAATTCTTTATCTATCTTTAGCCTGCTTTTTTTACAATCAACTGATTACATTAAAAAGTACATTCAGTCATATGCAAAGGTTTGGGCACCCCTGGTCAAATAACATGTTTTGTTGATTTTTACGCGAAAATAAGTTACACATCCTCTACTGAGAACAGACTTCTGCACATTTTAATGTGCAGTTACTGGTTATTTGCTGAAAATGTAGCCTGTGCAAAAGTTATGGCACATTTTTAGGATGTTGATTTTCTTTTATTAGCAAATAAATTTAAATTGTGCACTAAATTTTGAAGAAAATGGCACATGTATGTTTGATCCCTGTAAAAAAAATATTATCTCTTAGAAAATCAACTAAATGTGTTATTTGACCAGGGCTGTTCAAACATTGGTAATCGACTGGATTAAACATTTTATGAAATGCATGACTGCGTGGTGTGAGTTTATTGTAAAGGTGTCTTTTTTTAGCATTGGTTGACCACATTCACATGGATTCCCCATTGCTTATAGGTCCACTATAAGGTATGCCTCACAAATATGAGGTCAGTAGAGGTGTACATTTACAGACAATAACTACACTGGTTTCTAATAAAGTGGCTAGTGAGTGCAGATCCAAATACATGTTATAAATTCTGCACCTTCAGTATGTTCAATGACAGTCTTTGTTGTTGATACAAAGGTTCTAACAATTGATGCTATATTTTGCATTCATTCACCTTAAATGTTCGTGTGCCTCCTGTACCTTGTGGAGCTGATTCTTCAGTTTAATTACTTTTCTTGTATGAAAGTTTTGACAAAGTGTTCCTGTATACTTGTTATCAAAAATTATTTTCCCCAGGAATCATGAGCATTACTGATCCCTCTCAAGCCCTCTCATGATCAGATTCTTCAAACAGTCCTGTGATGCTGAAAGGCTGCCAGAGGGCCTGAAATAATCAAAAAATGTTTGTTGTTCATCAGAGGACAATCTCTCGGAGAGCACTTCTCAAGCGCGCATCAGGGGGTGTGGAAACCGAACCTGCGTTTGACTCTTGATGGCTTTTGGTGATTGCTTGTTGAGATCAATACGTTTGCACTTATGAAGGAGAAAAGGAGCATATGCTGTTATCACAGCCCAGGGAGCAGTTCTTCACTGTGAAGTTTCACCAAGACAATTTATTTTCAGCTCTCATGTCTCTATATCCATTTATTTGAAATAATCAGATGGACATAATGTTAGGATATTTGCTGGCCACTTAAAACCTATACCTTGTAGCTCCACCTTGCTGGTGCACAGTTCAAGACTGTAGCCCATCTGTTGGTGCATAGTTTGCATTTGGCATTCTCTAGTCTAGGGGTTGGCAAAATGTGGCTTCTTAACTGCCCTGTTGTGGCTCCACAGCAGAATTACACTACTTCTTCTTCTTTCGGCTGCTCCCTTTAGGGGTCGCCACAGCAGATCATCTGCCTCCATCTTGCCCTATCCATTGCCTCCTCTACTTTCACACCAGCCATCTCCATGTCCACCTTAACTACATCCATAAACCTTCTCTGAGGTCTACCTCTTCTCCTTCTACCCTTCCAGCTCCATCTCCAACATTCTTTGCCCAATATATCCACTATTCCTCCTCAACACATGTCCAAACCATCTCAACCTGGCCTCTCTGGCTTTATTTCCAAACTGCTCCACCTTTACTGTCCCTCTGATCTGCTCATTTCTAATCTTGTCCATCCTTGTCACTCCCGACGAAAATCTCAGCATCTTCATCTCCGCCACCTCCAGCTCAGCCTTCTGTCTTTTAGACAGAGCCACAGTCTCCAAACCATACATCATAGCAGGACGCACTACTGTCTTGTAAACCTTCCCTTTCACTCTTGCTGCTATCCTTCTGTCACACATCAGCCCTGACACCCGTCTCCACTCACTCCATCCTGCCTGCACCCTCTTCTTCACCTCTTTTCTACACTGTCCATTGCTCTGGATGGTTGACCCAAGATATTTGAAGTCATCCACCTTTACGACCTCTACTCCTTGCATCTTCACCTTTCCACCTGTCTCCCTCTCATTCACACACATGTATTCCTTCTTGTCTCTACTGACCTTCATTCCTCTCTTCTCCAGTGCAAACCTCCACCTCTCCAGATTCTCTTCCACCTGCTCTCTACTCTCACCACTGATTACAATGTCATCTGCAAACATCATGGTCCATGGAGCCTCCTGCCTGACCTCATCTGTCAACCTGTCCATCACCATTACAAACAAGAAGGGGCTCAAAGCTGATCCCTGATGTAACCCTACCTTCACCTTGAAACCATTTGTCACTCCAACTGCACACCTCACCACTGTCTCACTCTCCTCATACATGTCCTGCACCACCCTAACATACTTCCTCATACAGTACCATAGTTCCTCTCTTGGCACCCTATCATATGCCTTCTCTGGATCCACAAAGACACAATGCAGCTCCTTCTGACCTTCTCTGTACTTCTCTACCAACACTCAACGCAAAAATTGCATCTGTGGTACTCTTTCTGGGCATGAAACCAAACTGCTCCTCACTGATCTGAACCTCTCGCCTTAGCCTTGCTCCAACACCTCTTTCCCATACCTTCATGGTGTGGCTCATCAACTTTATACCTCTGCACATTACCCTTGTTCTTAAAAATGGGGACCAGTATACTGCTTCTCCACTCATCAGGCATCCTCTCACTCTCCAGGATTTTGTTAAACAACCTGGTTAAAAAGTCCACTGCCTTCTCTCCTAAACATCTCCATACCTCCACAGGTATGTCATCTGGACCAACTGCCTTTCCATTCTTCATCCTTTTTAAAGCTGCCCTCAATTCCACCTTACTTATTCTCTGCACTTCCTGATCCACTATCTCTCCCCCCATTGTCCTCCTCTCTTTCTCGTTTTCCTCATTCATTAGTTCTTCAAAGTACTCCTTCCATCTACTCAACACTCTCTGTTCACTCACTAGTACATTTCCCTCTCTATCCTTTATCAGCCTAACCTGCTGTACATCCTTTCCAGCTCTATCTCTCTGTTTAGCCAAACGATACAAGTCCTTTACTCCTTCTTTACTGTCCAGCCTCTCATACAGCTCATCATTGGCCTGAGCCTTTGCCTTTGCCACTATTCTTTTCGCTATGCGACTAGCCTCACAGTACTCCTGCCTACTTCCTTCATCTCTCTGGTTATCCCACTTTTTCTTAGCTGCCTTCTTCTTCTGAATGCTCTCCTGGACTTCCTCATTCCACCACCAACTTTCCTTGTCTTCTTTCCCTGGTTCCACAGCAGAATTAGACATTTAGGTAAAAGTAAAATAATCCTCCCTTGCCGTAAAATAAAGTTCTGCCGATCGTTCTAGTACAGTTTTAACAATAAATGGCCTTAAACACTGGAGTTAATGTATAACTGCTAATTCACCCTTTAACCCTGAAGGCTGGTGTGCACACTGCTGGTCACATAGCAACACAGACAACAATCTTGCCTAGCTAGTAGATAACAAAATAGCAAAAAGAAAGATTGAAGATGAACACCTATAATTTGGAGACAAACTGACTTATTTCATCTGCAATGAGAAACTGTCACACACTAATTATACACCAACAAATGTGTTATTTTATTTAAATCCTGAATGAGTAGGGAAACCTAATGAGTGTAGTTCATTGCTGTCTGAACAAAGCCTTCTGTCTTTTTTTTTTTACATTTTCCATTGCTTCACATGATTGTCACTTTTCACACTGTGTCAAATTTTCATGATGAATGAACTAGTAGAAATGGTTCAAGATGACTTTAAATAAGATCTTGTTCTATTAACCTCCACTCAAAGTTAAGGATGTTTTTTTCCTTCTGTGAAGTCATATTTTTGTAGATATGAGGTTTTGTTCTGACAGTAATGAGATGTTTCCAGATAAATGTCAGTCATACAGTCAAACAATCATGATTCTACCCTGCCCTGTGGCATGTATGGAAATGCAGAGCAGACCCAGTTTAACCTCAATTTTGGATCAAAAGGGCAAGATGAAAAGATCTAAGTGACTTTGAAGGAGGTTCATCATTGGAGCTCGGATGGCAGGAGCTTCAGTCACAACTATCTGACATCTGCATTTAGAAATTGTGGGTGACAATCCAATGACTGTGATGCTTGTGCACTAGTACAATATGTAAGGAACAACAGAGGAGCATCTGTTCCGCAGGGAATGTCAGTCCACACATCCCTCATTACAGAGATTATTGAACATTTGGGAGGCCAGTGCTTCACTAGTCTAGGTGTGGAAAAGATTGATATGGTCAGATGATGCATCTTTCACCATTGTCACGACTGGCTCCTTCCACTCCATGTGCCTTTTTGTTTTGGTTTGTCCATGTGCGTTTGTTTTGGTTTTGTAACTCCGCCCTGATTGTGTTCACCTGTCCCTCGTTACCCTTTGTTATTTAAGCCCTGTGTTTGCCCTTAGTGTTTGCCGGTCTTTGTTTGATGTATCGGTCGTTGTCCTTGCCTTGTATGAATGTATTGGTCTGTGTTTGTTTGCTTGAGTCTGTTTATAGTTTGTTTGTCATGCCTGAACCCCGATCTGTCTGTATTAGCTCTTTGACCCTGGACTGTTTTGACCACGACCCTGGATTTGCCCTTAATAAAAGTCACTTACCTCCGCACATGCATCCGCCTCATTGCTCTGCATCACAACCATGTTCTCTGTAAGTGGGGAAAGTGCATGTGCAGCACTCACCAAAAGAACAGAGCAAGCCTGAATGCTTGAAACCTACACTCTTAAAAAGATGGTTGTTCAAAGGTTCTTTAGTATATTAGAACCATTTGCGTGCTTAAATGTTTTTTGCATGGTGAAATGGTTCTTTCTTGACAGATAATGTGTTGTTTATGGTTCTATATAGCAATAAAAATGATTCTGCAATTGTTACAATGTCAAGCTTGTAACAATAAAAGAACCCTTTTTGGTGCTATATAGAACCATTTTCAAAAAGATTATATATAGAACTATATACAACACATTTTTCATCAATCTGAAGAATGATTTCACTGTGCACAAGAACAATTTCATGTTTATGGTTCTCTTTAGAACCATTGTCTTTACTAAAAAGCCCTTGAAGAACCTCTGTGTAAATGTACAATGAAGGGGTCAAGTAACTTTGTTATACAGTGTGAGTTTTTTGATGATGTGGTTTGTTCCCTTAAAGGGGAGGGTCACTGCAAATCAATACAAATCTTTTCTGAAAGCCTACCTTCATCCAGGAATCAAACCACCAATAGAGGAAGTATCTTTTATAACACTAATGTTCCTTCCCTCCAGTACAGTTCCAGAACTTCTAACTCACTAACTCACTTCTAACTTTAACCCTGAAGATTGGCATGCAGCCTGTTGGCACCATAGCAACACAGACAACAATCTCACCTAGCTAGCAGCTAATGAAAAGGCAAAGAGAAAGATTTAAGCTGAACATTGATCATTTGGAGATGAATGGACTTATTTGCATTAATAATCACTCCAGTTGGTTTCCTGATACATTTAATCTGCAACAAGAAACTGTCAAACACTAAAAGGTCACAAAGGTGAAGTCAGCTTCTATTTCGCCAGCTTCTTGTTTGAATTTTCCCGTTCCACCTTAAATGGTGCAGCAGTTGCAATGTGTCTCCTCAGGCACCATTTAAGGTGGAACAGGAAAATACAAACAATAAACTGGAGACTTCAGCCTTGTAAAAAATCTAATATTGAGAGACATTTTACACAAATCTATTCCACTTTTGCTGGAAAGTTTCCTGCCAGAGATGCGAAAAAAGCAGCTATAGCTGAGCTAAAGCTTAAAGCAGACCAAAGTGCCAGCTTGTGGTGACCAACACCTTTCTAAGACAATTTGTTTCTTTTGTATAGAATGGACGTATAAAGTAGGAAGACCTCAGTGGCCTTGGAATGGAAGTATAAGGTAGTGGTTTCTAATGAAGTGGATGGTGATTGCATTTCAGATCTACTTAATAGGCTGAAGAAACAATTGGTAATCATGTATAAAGGGAAGTAAGAAGTTCCTCCAGTTTCCCTTTAATGAGTTTATAACAATGAGTAAGAAGTTAAGCAAGTGATATACAAGGCTAGCGGCGGTGTTTTATTTCCACCACCAAGTAGAGGAGATCAATACTGGTTAATTATAAATGAGCTCATTAATTGATCTCTTTAAGGTGAGACAGTGTCCGTTTACATGCTCCAGGATGTTAGCTTTTGCCACAATACACACGGCTGTACAGAATCAAACTGTGCCTGAGAACTGTTCAAGTGTGGGGGGTGTTAATTAAATAAACAACACAATGAGCTGCCAGATTATCTGATTAGAGCATTGGAATCATATGTATACCATGCTAACTACAATGGTTTGATTACAGTGCTTAGTAATGGGCTCATTGGCAAAACTGATTGCATAAACATATATTAATCATCTTTGCAACATGACATGGGTACATTGCTGATACTTGGAAATACGAGGATCCCCAGCTGAGAATTGATTGCCAATAAGTTGATAAGATGAAGACTCTTCATTAGACAAACCTTCCTTGTAGCAGCAAAATTATGGTTTAGTAAATTAGAGACTGCAGAATGTGAAAATGTCTAACCCCCAAAAATAATCCAATATAGCGTGAATGATAACAACTATGAATAAGCTGTAAATACACTTCACTGGAGACTGCAGCCCCTCTGCTCATGAGCCCACTCTCTGGCCCTTCATCAGCTTCTGACCACAGGGATGCTCTTGCCAGGTATTTCTGAGTGGTGGAACCCCCCTCAACCTAGCACACTACTTATCAGAGCAGCCTAAATCAAGCAAATGTATTGTAATGCCAATGGAAAAAGTTTACCCACAAGGCTTTGACATTTAAAGAAATCAAATGGAAAAGCTAACACTAACACGCTAATGTTAGCTTTTAGTGTTAGTGTTAGCGTTGGACTCTGCCAGGGTTGTGCCCTGTCTCCACTCTTGTTCGTGATATTCATGGACAGAGTGTCGGGCGTAGCCAGGGTCAGGAGGGCATTATGTGTGGAGGCCGGAGGGTGGCGTCTCTGCTATTTGCAGATGATGTTGTTCTTTTGGCGGAATCACATGGATGCCTCCAGCGCTCACTGGAGCGGTTTGCAGCTGAGTGTGAAGTGGTTGGTATGCGGATCAGCACCTTCAAGTCTGAGTCCATGGTCTTGGCCCGGAAAAGGATGGCATGCCCACTCCAGGTAAGGGGAAAGGACCTGCCCCAGGTGGAGGAGTTCAAATATCTTGGGATCTTGTTCACGAGTGACGGGAAGAGGGATCGTGAGACAAGCGGCAGCAGTAATGCGGTCAATGTACCGGACTGTAGTGGTGAAGAGGGAGTTGAGCCAAAAGGCGAAGCTCTCTGTTTACCGGTCGATCTACATCCCAACCCTCACCTATGGTCATGAGCTGTGGGTTATGACCGAAAGAACGAGATCGCGAATACAAGCAGTGGAAATGAGCTTTCTTCGTCAGGTAGCGGGCTACACACTATGTGATAGAGCGAGGAGCTCAGTCATCCGGGAGGAGCTCAGAGTCGATCCACTACTCCTCCGCATTGAGAGGAGCCAGTTGAGGTGGTTCGGGCATCTGATCCGGATGCCCCCTGGACGCCTCCCGGTGGGGGTGTTCCAGGCACGGTCTACCAGGACAAGACCCCGGGGTCATCCTAGGATCCGCTGGAGGGATTATATCTCCAAGTTGGCCTGGGAGTGGCTTGAGATCCCTGGGAATGAGCTGGAGGAAGTTGCGGGGGACAGGGTCATCTGGGATTCTCTGCTCTCCCAACTGCTACCGTGACCCTATCTGGACTCATGATGATGAAATGGAAAAGCTAAATTCTTTCAAATTTACTGACTGACTACTAATGATTTCTTGCCCATTGAAAGCTTAATGTTTGGCCATTTTGTGCATGTTCAATTTTATTTTTACTCCTTAGGTTTTTTTGCTAGTCCACCACACAGAAATGTCCAGCCAAGGGCAGCTCTGTGGACAGAAAATGACCACTGATGAATTTCTAAAAGTTGATTTTATGAACAGATGGACTACAATCTCCAGTCAAATCCAAATCTTGGATTACAAGGTCAGGTTTCTAATAATGTGGCCAATGCACAACTTATTCATATTATTATTCTTTTTTTAAATTATTTTTACCCAGACAAACAGAAAAGTCAGTATAGTTCTATTCAGTATTGACGGCTTCAAACAGCTGAAAAACATTGCCAAGCAACTTTAATGTGAGGCCAAATATTATCTGTAGGATGTAAATTTGGACTCTCACCAGACAAAAAACATCAGTAAACCTTTGTATTTTGGCACAATTTTTATTTATTATTTATTTATTTGTTGATTTATTTTTGCACAAGAGTGTACAAGGTCATTTTGCAGTAGGAAAGTTATATTTCTATATTTCTATGAACATTAATAATTTGTACATATTTACAAAAGAAATTCTATTCATGAGCAACAACAAAGGCATGTTCAAAAAATAAATCTGATAGGAAAAAATGTATTCAGACACCACAAATTAATAAGTCAAAAAGGTGATTCTTCAAGGGTTCTTTGTCGAATCGTAAAGACTCGGAGAACCAAGTGCATGCTTAAATGGTTCTTTGCATGGAGAATGTGCTGTATATGGTTCTTCAATGAACCTTTCAGAAAACTGTACTATAAAGCACCAAAGTTTTGCTATTCTTACAATGCCAAGCTTGTATACAGTAGAATAATGATTCTTAGTGCTATAGTGCTATATAGAACCTTATGCAACACACTCTCCATCAATTGAAGAACATTGATGGAGAGTATGTTGCATGCAGATGGATGCAGTTGGTTCTTTGAGTGTTCATGGTTCTATTTGGAATCATCGTCTTTACTAAAGAACCTCTGAAGAACCTTCTTTTTTAAAGAGTGTATGTTGCAAACATGTTGAAGGCTACAACAGCTTCAAGACATCAATGGTCATAAGTAATTGAGTAATGACCTTTTTTGGCAGCATTCCCTTTTGACACACTATTCTAAATTCCCCAGGGTTACAAAGGACACACTGCTGGAAATTCAGGTGATTCTGCCTTTCTTTTTGAGTGACCGCTGGCTTCTGTCTTACTTACGTTCTTTACTTTCATTAGTCTGAGGAAATCCTGCATGGTGCACCTGTCCAGTAGGGGTAGGAATCACCAAAGGCCCCCTTAATATGATATTATCATGTTACTGAAGTCACGATATGTATTTATCATGATACTGAAGTACTGCAATATGCTGAGTACTGCAGTAACATATATTGCACTTTATCTTTTGTCAACTGCAAAAATGGGATTGTCAAGTAGACAAACTGGCTAACAATGCCATAAAATCAATACTTGTTGTACAATATTGCTGCGCAAAATATTGCGACTATGCTTTATCGATTTGTCCCACCCCTACTGTGCCGGGATGATTAGTTGTTCTTCAGTGTTGCAAGTTATCAAACCAATTCTACTGACAGGTCTTTTGCTATGGTTCTGTAGTGAGTGTTGAATCAGTGTATGCATAACTTTCTGGTATCTGGCCTTTGGCAGCATTAAACACTTTGGATGTCTGGTACTATCACTGTCACCAATTTAGACTCTAGAACAGGTTCTTTAGCTTCAAACCAAGTTGAGTGATTTTGTGGAGGTGAATGGTTGGTGTTTCTACTAAAGTGTACACTGGGTGTTAAGCAGAGGCGATCTCAAATTCTGAAATTTGGCCGAGCAGTTAAAAAAAAAAATCAGTGAACATTCTGACCCAGTCTCTTTTTCCTCATAGATCAAAGTATATTATGAAAGACAAGAGGAAGGAACACAGTCCTATGAAGAGAATCCACCGCATGATGCACCAGATTTTGTGGATTAGACTTACAGCGAATGTAGTGTCTCTGAAAAGGAGAACATGAGAATAATGAATGTTAACATTTCTAGAAATGTGTTATCAAACTGTGAGTACCTCTGCTTTCCATTCAGCCTCTTACATACTCTGTAATGACTTCAGGCATCAGACTTGTTAAATATGTGGTACTGGACGCTGTTTGTGATGTCCGTGTTGTTTCAGTTGTCTCTGGAGTCGTTAATCTGCTGGTTGTCACTGGTAGTGTGGTGGTCTCTATGATGTTGCATGATGTTGTGAGCTCAGGCACAGAGCAATGCTGAGCTTTCTCTGTAGAGAAAATATATGATGTTGGAACTCTCCCTAATTTACATTTTCCATTTAGACGAATCTGACCCGTAATGGTCATTTCATGGTCATTCTACATACTACATGTATATGGATGCTAATTATATCATTTAAAATGCGTCCTATATTTTCACATTACACAAAGATACAGTATCATTTCAAGAACACATTTAACTTGGTCATATTTGAACTGTATAGCAAGTACTATTTCCTGGGGGGTCTGAAAGTCTAAAGCCACTACTTAAAATGCTTCTGTTTTGTGTTATAATTTTTTTTCTAATTTACCAACATTTTCATTACAAATGATATTATCAGCATAACAATCCAAATGAAAAGTAGAATCAGTCACATTTAAACATGAATTTCAAATTTTCTGAATATTTGTCTGAATATATGAGATGTCTAAGGTAAAGAACAAAAACACCCATATTTTAAATGTGGTCTCAGGTCTAAATATTTATTATAGACAAATGACATATTTCTTTAATTTTCTCTGCAGTGTCCTCTAAAGAGAACATATTTAAAGAGAGCATATTTTAATGAAATTACCTTTTATTTGCTTAATTTAACATATTTGAGGAAAATCTAAAAATGTGGCCTGCACAAATGTTCTAGCACAATTTGTTTGCTTTTCCCCAATATGTTAAACATAGCAAATAAATAAAAACTATAAATGCAAATATTTAAGTGTGTCCTCTGTAAAGGGGTGTTGATTCGCTGTATTTACAAGACAGTAGGCACAGAGCGGTGTGAAGTAGTCTAACAGCACATATTATAGACAAAACATATACACACACACACACACACACATATATATATATATATATATATATATATATATATATATATATATATATATATATATATATATATATATATATATATTGCTGTTGTCGGAACAAAACCTTGTATATCCATTTTTGGTCATTTTTCAGTTTCTGTCGTAATCTGAAAGTGCTTGTTAACCTTTACATTGTGTGTAAATTTCATGATGGACCAAAAGAAATGACCCAAAATAACTTTTTTTTTGCTTCTCCTGTAAAGGTAAAGTTACCATTTTGGAGATGGTAAGTGTGTCCTCTGCAGAGGGTGCATTATTTGCAAAAGTTTGAACACCCACAGTCTGTATACATACATACATACATATATATATATATATCAAACTTTTATTATTCATTCCTATGGACTAAGAATAACCCATCTACTTTACATTGAAGTCCATATTGTTAACAGTCTTAAAAGTCTTTGGATGTAATAAATTCCCTTTTTTACTCTACTTTGACTATGCCATCCATCCATCCATCCATCCATCATCTTCCGCTTCTCCAGGACTATTCATACTACATACACTATATATACTATATACATATACTATATTCATACTTTGACTATGCAGAAGGCTTATTGAAACTGTGTATAATTTCAGGACTATAAAAGGAGAGACAGTATTCTCGCTCATTCTATCTAGAGCCTTTTAAACTCAACTTACCTGAAGATATGATTAACTCCATGGAGATGGACACATGTCGGCTGACTCTCTCAATTGCACACCAGTACCATCCATTATCGCCTGGTTTAACGTTCGTCATGTGGATAGTGAAAAAGCCTTCCTTTTTATT